>NW_014577886.1:17703-26465 GCF_000485595.1 Priapulus caudatus | reverse complement strand
TTCTCCTCCACCAGCTTCTCAAGAGTTATTCATGTTGTTTGTGCACGCAGCACAGGGCGGGCGGGCGTGCGGTGTACTTGTGTGTTGCAGATGAGCATTTGACCGCCATTTACAGGTGATTATAGGCGAAATAGAGAAACATTAAGACTTTGGTACATTTCGTTATTACCATTTATTTACCATTAATTTTTTTTATTGAGACGTTCCAAGTGCCTGTGATCCAAAGGTTCTGCTCCGATGCTAATGTTGTCAAGCTCCTGCAAAGAGAATATTATTATTACTAATACTATATTACAGCATATACAGTATAAAATACTATAAATACTATATGCAGTATTACTAGCGAGAGTAGTATATGAGTATATGAGTATATGATTATGAGTACAGAGTAGACTAGTATACTGACACTGTATACAATATAGGCTGCTAAGCATGACTAACTTCGTTTAGATATAGATGTATTATTTATGTCAGTAACTAGTATAAAACAAGCAATGTCATGCGAAATACAATTAATTATATATCAGAAATACTTGATATTATAATTAATGAAATATAAAATAAATGATAAATGATTTCTGTCGCAAATCTTGTGATATTTAACCAATGTTTACTTTCGAAACATCCGATATGCTATATGCTGCCATCTCTAGGCCAATGACAAGGCTTTGCGCCACAATACCTGCACGCACGTGCAATGACACAATCGCGAAGTCGCTAGACCCAGAAATACAATGGCCTTGTGTAAAAACTACTACTAACCGCGCTGACAAAGTAATACATTGTTGCGCGCTTTGTTCTAAAACCAGAGCGCTGTCATTGCGTGACCTTGAAGGGCTGCTAGCTAATGCCGTGTGTAATACATCCTATGGGGGCTAATGCACTGCGCCCCTCCGAGCCGGCTACCTTATCCGGCCGTGCCGCCTACCCCCCGGCCGTCGCCCTCGGCGAACGCCCCACGTAACCCGCGCGCACCCGGCGCGTACCATCTAGCCCTCGGCGCGCACTACGCACCCCCGGCGCACACTATCTCCCCTCACAATCTGTCTTTCATGACCCGGGTGAGCGCACAAATCAGGCTGCCGCTACAATAGCCACTGTTACGAAGCAACGCATGCAGAATAATGGTTACCAAGGACTTATATAGTTACGAAGAGGAGAGAGGAGGAGGAGGAGGAGGAGGAGGAGGAGGAGGAGGAGGAGGAAGGGGGGAGGCGGTTTCCACGCACCCCACGAGAAATGTGAATACATGACATGATTATTGGCAGCCACCTTCCCAAAACACATTTTGGCACGTGGCTTTACGCTGCACCAGGCACTCAAACACACACGCACGCACGCACACACACAGATATGCACGCACGCACGCGCACGCACCAACACACACACACACGCACGCAACGCAAGGCACGCCGCACACAACGACACACACGCAACACACACTGCGCGCAAAGCACACCACACACCACGACCACACACACACACGATGGACACCCCCTCAGCACACTGCCATGCAGCACATGGCAAGCATAGAAAGGATTGCGATGGTTGATGGACTTGATAGAGAAATCGATTTGATATACAGCATAGAGAGATATAGATAGATTGATTGACTGAAAAGTTCGATCAGTGTAGTCAAATTTGCTTTACTTAATTCTGGTGTACATAGGAGGATTATATCTCAATAAAAATGCGTAAAATAATTTGAGATATATTGTAGTTTGTGTAATTCATGTAGTAGTCGTTCTGAAGAAGTATAAAACGCGAGCATAGTAACGAATTCAGGCAGTGAACCGATTCCTGACGATTTTTATAATTATTTTAAAGGGGACAGTAGCCTAGTAGGATTTTACGCATAATACTGTACTTTACTGGTATGAAACAAAATGATCTAGACCCACATGTATTGTCACCAGATACGTTAATTACAATTATTTACACATCAACGCTAGCGAGAATTTGCATAGCAGGGGGGGGGGCTGCGGCATGACACCCGCGTGAACCGTGACGTAGCGCCACCCTGAAAAAGTTGCGTATTTTGCATTTTTATTTTGCAGTGGTAACATGACCGAGAGCTCTCACGAAAAGTGCAATTATTTTATACCTAAATGCTACTCTAACCCAACCACCCCCCCCCTGAATCGATATTTCATGATTTAGTGGCAAATTTTATCCATATTATAACTGAAAACTATTGTACTACCATCGTTTTATAAGAAATATTACAATCCTTTTAGCTTTAAATGAATAAATAGAAACACCCTCCTGGTCGCTGATTAGCCGATTGGCCTGAAAGTGGATTTGTGCGTCAACTTCTTAATAGATCTGTGACGCTTTGAATGTGGGTTCGCACCCGTCGGTTGTATCAAAACTGGAGTCGTTAGTTTAAACATTTAAAAAAATTATTTTTCAATGGTGTATCTAAACCATGAACTTTTATATGGTGGCGCAATTACTAACTAATTTAGCTGAAAATAACCCTAGAACCTATGAGGCTCACTGTTTCTTATAAGCACGTTTCAATGGCCAGATAGAAAGGAGGAAAGGTCGAAAGGGGGGAGACGCAAAACGACCGTGCTCACATGCGTAAATTCTAGGCAACTCTTATTATCATCGCTGTATGCGCATCGGCATTTGTCGTGAAAGATTTATCTTGATTACAAGCTAGATCGCGTGCCATGGCAAGTGTGCATGCGAAGTACTTCATTATAAAACAGTATCCAAGGCACAAAAAATTGCATGTAGATTTTTTGAAAATACACGAAAGTCAATCATTTATGGTTATTGGAAAAATAAATAATTATGTTTCCTATCTCCGCAATTCATTAAAAATATAACTATAGTTGATATCAAATATTTTACAGCAAGTGATACTATACAATTATAACATAATATAGTACAGATAATTAATACAATAATAAATGAAAGCTATCAACTAATTGATCGATGAATAGATGAAATGTATAAATAAACTAATCATTATGAATTATGCCAGTTCACTTTGACAGCTGAAAGGTTTGATAGCTGCATTCGTCCGTAATTTACTGAACGACGGTTTTCTTAAATCGAACATCGGTGTGGACAGTAGGTTTCAAAGCTTTTTATCATAACAGGCGCCTTTGATACTTTATGTTAATAGTATAATGGCCACTGTCTTACGTATACCGAACTCTCCATCTTCTCACACAGACTCATCGACGCTGGCTTTTTAAGTCCGTCTCTCACTCACCCGCGGACCGCTATCAAGACGTCCCAGTAGCTCATCCACGTGCCGCTCACGCAAATACGCGACCGGCACGTATGAGATTGTTTTAACGCAGTCCTCGGCCAAAACATTGAAATTATCAATATACGGATGCGGCATGTCGCCATTATTTGTACACGATTGTACATACTGAAAGATTTTACGCACGATTACTTTTAACGACTGCGGATCCGCTGGGTTGGGTGATGCGACATGAAGCAGCGCAAGTTTTAGAAGGTAGGAGTCGATCAGTTTCCTAGGCTTAAAGCGAGTAGCGATATACAGCGAAATAACGTCTATGTTAAATGCACGTAAATATGTAACGTCACTGTCTGTAAGCAACTCCTTCGTATTCGATATGTTTTCACACTTATAATAACAATCATGTACTCGAGGATCAAGAAATGCCTTTGCTGTGATTAGAGCCTGGCGATAAACTGGAAGGAAATTTTTGATCATTTTGCTTTCCGCTACTGCCGTACAGACGGACCAGTACGTATCTGAGTCCACGCCAGGCTTGGGTACCACGTGGTAGTGGTCATCAGGAAAGTTTGTTGCGCCAGCTGGCTTGCCAGAGATTCGTACTCCCGGCGTGCAATCTACCGATATAGGTAGAAATTTAAAATGTCCGTCGCCAACAAATATCATATCAAATTGAGTGCACAATTTGTTGAATACCAAAATATTTGACCTTTGTGTTTTGAATAAATGCTCTCCGTTTTTCATGACTTTCGATACAGCCCGGCACAATAGATTAACAAATTCTTCCTTTAGATTTACCGAAATATGCTGGTCTGAGTTTTCCTTGCGAATTGTTACAAAGCCAGCTGTATTAGATTTTGTGTTTTCAATAATTACATTTTTTGCATATCTATCGATTTCGAATAGGAAGTCGTATTCGTTGGGCAGACCAGCTTTTGTGCGGTTGGCCGTGCTGCCTATCAGAATGGGCGTGCAGAAGAAGTCACTGTTTAAGATTTTCATCTCCTCGCAGACTCGCTTCATCAGGTCTAGCACGGCGTCCCGCATTTTATCGCATTCCTCCTGATACTCTAATCTTCCCAAGCCTGGCGTCTCCCATATATCAGACAGTGACGTCACACCACTAACATTACAGCGTACCTCACGTTCTATGTCACAATAACAATGGTTGGGCAGCTCACTGACAAAGTATTGGTGCGCCAGTATAGCGCCGGCGGAATCTCTATAGCCGTCGTTGATGGTGACGACACGGGCGCGATCTACGGCCGCCTGGTACGCTGTTTGCAGTTCGTCAGGATGCGACCGCCACATTCCTTTATCCAATAATTCCTTCACAATGCTTGCGTGACCGCCGTCGGCAGCACACACCAACACCGTCCTGCCATTGTTATCGTCACTCTCCTCCGCACTCGCTCCTGCTGCTAGTAGCTTCATGACACATGATGTATGACCGCTACTGGCAGCACGCATCAACGCCGTCCAGCCATCATCGTCCGCGTGATCTATGTTAGCGCCCGCACGTAATAACGCTGTGAGCGTATCCGTATGACCGCTATCATTCGCATGCATCAACGCCGTCCTGCCATCATCGTCCGTGTGTTCTATGTTAGCGCCCGCACGTAATAACGCTGTGAGCGTATCCGTATGACCGCTACTGGCAGCATGCATCAACGCCGTCCAGCCATTCACGGCCGCGTGATCTATGTTAGCGCCCGCACGTAATAACGCTGTGAGCGTATCCGTATGACCGCTACTGGCAGCACGCATCAACGCCGTCCTGCCATTCACGTTCGCGTGATCTATGTTAGCGCCCGCACGTAATAACGCTGTGACTGTATCCGTATGACCGCTACTGGCAGCATACATCAACGCCGTCCTGCCATCATCGTCCGCGTGATCTATGTTAGCGCCCGCACGTAATAACGCTGTGACCTTATCCGTATGACCTCTACTGGCAGCACGCATCAACGCCGTCCTGCCATTNGGAACTGTCGAGCGCGGACCAGTCTAGGACAGTTTGGCCGAATGCTACTGTTCTAGTACCGTGTCTGACTAGTCACATTATTAAACAATAATTCATAGATTCCATGAGGTTTACAAATGGAAAAAATGTTTTGCCAGGGCCCCTAATACCTAAGAGGACAATATTGCATAAGTATATTAGAAATTGTGCTGTATTAAAAGTTTGGGAGCGATTCGAAAGAGCAGGTGATCGCTATGGTTAGTCAATGTAAACACGGATTTCCCGCGGTAGTGCTCCCGTTCTCGATAGGGGCGCTAGCGTCGCTCGCTGGGGTCGCAATTTTAATTCGGACACATCAGCATTCTAGGTTCATCTATCTATTTCTATGGTCAGCAGTAATGCCCTCTCTTCTCTCTCCTCTCGCTCGCTCTCTCTCGCCTCGCGTCTCTCTCTCTTTGCTCTCTCTCCCTCTCTCTCTCTCTTCGTGCCTCTCTCTCTCTCTCTCTCTCTCTCTCTCTCTCTCTCTGTCTCTCTCTCTCTCTCTCTCTCTCTCTGCTCTCTGCTCTCTCTCTCGTGCCTCCGCCGCGTCTCTCTCTCTCGCCTCGCTCTCTCTCTCTTGCTCTCTTCTCTCTCTCTCTGTCTCTCTCTGTCTCTCTTTCTCTTTCTCTCTCTCTCTTTCTCTTGCTCTCTCTCCCTCTCTCTCTCTCTGTCTCCCTTTCTCTCTCTCTCTTTCTTTCGCTCTCTCTCTCTTCTGTCTCCCTTTTCTCTCTCTCTCTTTCTTTCGCTCTCTCTCGGCTCTCTCTCTCTCGCTCTCTCTCTCACTTTCTTCCTCTCTCCCTCACTCTGTCCCTCTCTCTCTCCCTCTCTCCCTCTCTCTCATTCTCCATCTCTTTCTCTCTGCCTCTCTTTCTCTCTCTCTCTCTCTCTCTCTCTCTCTCTTCCTCTCTCCCTTTCTCTCTCTCTTCTCTCGTCTCTCTCTCTTCCCGTCTCTGCTCGCCTCGCTTCTCATCTCTCTTTTCTCCTTCCCCCCCCCCCCGCCCCCCCCCCCTCTCTCTCTCTCTCTCGCTCTCTCTTTCTCTCTCTCTCTCCCTCCCTCTCTCACTCTCTCTCTCTCGCTCTATTTCTCTCTCTCTCTTCCTCTCTCCCTCCCTCTCTCTCTCTATCTCACTCCCTCTCTCTCTCGCTCTTGGTCTCTCTCTCTCTCTCCCTCACTTCCTCTCTCTCTCTCTCTCACTCTCTCTCTCTCTCTCCCTCGCTCTCTCCCTCGCTCTCTCTCTCACTCTCTCTCTCTTTCTCTATCTCTCTCTATGTTTCCCTTTCTCTCTCTCTCTCTCGCTCTCTCTATCTCTCTCTCTCTTGCTTTCTCTCCCTCTCTCTCTCTCTCTCTCTCTCTCTCTCTCTCTCTCTCTCTCTCTCTCTCTCTCTCTCTGTCTCTCTCTCGCGCTCTCTCTCTTTTTCTCTCTCTCTTTCTCTCTGTCTCTCTCTCTTCCCCTCTCTTTCTCTCTCTTCCTCTCTCTCCCTCTCCCTCCTCCTCTCTCTCTCTCTCTCTCTCTCCTCTATCCTTCTCTTCTAATCTCTCTCTCTCTCTCTCTCTGTCTCCCTTTCTCTCTCTCTTTCTTTCGCTCTCTCTCTTTCTTTCTCCCTTTCTCTCTCTCTTCCTCTCTTTCCCTCTCTCTCTCTCTCTCTCTCCCTCTCCGTCTTCTCTCTCTCTCTCACAGACTCCGTACGATCGCGTACAGGTGACCTTGAGTTAAACAGCGTTCACACTAGTTTTTGCGAATGTACGCTAACGTCGCTGTACACAGAACAGTGTAATATAGTTTATGGCATTACAAAATTGCAGGTAGCAACAACAACTGCTGCTGCTATTGCTAGCGTACCAGTATACGCCGTAACCAATTTTCTGCAGCTGATAGGTGATACGCGTTTCGAACTGGAGTATAGCTATACTTGTGCGCTCGTTAGACGAGGGGAATTTATCGCGAGTATACGTACGAAACTCTATTTCGTACGCGTACGAACCGTGGATTTTGCTACGTGTGAACGCGCTATAGGCTAATGACAGAGCTTCACGCCAAAGTACGCATGCGCAATGACAAAATCGCGAAGTCGCTAGACCGAGAAATACAATGGCCTTGTGTAAAACCTACTACTAACCGCGCTGACAACAGTATACATTGTTTTGCGGCGCGCTTTGTTCTAAAGACCAGAGCGCGCTGTTTCATTGCGTGACCTTGCAGGGCTTGCTAGCTGATGCGGTGTAATAGAATCATGGGCGGCTAATAGCACTGCGCGCTTCTCCACGTGGCTTTACGCTTGCCACCGGCACTCAAACACACACGCACGCACGCGCAACAACAGCACACACAGATATGCACGCACGCACGCGCGCACGCACACACATAGCCCGTCCCACGCACCGGCGCGCGCTGCGCACGCGCGCCACACACAACACACACCACACACACACACACCAACACACACACACACACACACCACACACACACACACACACACACACACACTGCCATGCACACATGCGAAGCAATGAGATGGTGCGAATGGTCTCATATGGATTGGATTGATAGCAATAGATTGATTGATATACAGATAGATTAGATAAATAGATAGATGATCTGACTGCACATTTGCCAGTTAGTTAATACTATCTTAATTCCTGTTGTACATAGAAGGATTTATATCTCAATAAATGCCGTAAAATGATATATAAATATATTGGAGGTTGTGTATTCGTGTAGTAGGTCGTTCTTGAAGAATATAAAACCGTGAGCGATAAAACGAAATTTCAGCCAGTGAACCCGATTTCTGCCAAACTTTTAAATATTACGAGTTAGCAATGGACAGCAGGAAGAAGGAAAGGAAACAAACGGCTTAAATGCGAAATACTCCTAGAGCCAACTCTATCTTGATGGCATCCGCTATGGCAACGGCAATTGCCGTGAAAGATTTATTTCGATTACAAGTAGATCGCTGCCATCGGAAACGTGCTGCAAGTACTTCATTTATCAAAACAGAATTCGAAGACAAAATATATTAGCCCATGCTAAAAAATTTTTTAAATTAACACGAAAAGTCGAATCATTTTAATTTATTTTGAAAATACATATATGTTCATCATCAGCAACATTCATAAGTACTTGTTGATATTCACAATAAATTACAGCAATGATAATACATAAATACATAATAGCTGTACAATAACATAATAACAAAATAAATGAAAGTATGAATAATTGAATGAATTAAATAAATGCTAATAACATACAACTAATCATTAGAATTAATTATATGCACAGGTCATGACAGGGAAGTTTCGAAAACTGCATTCAGTCCGTAATTTCTAACCGCGTTTTCTTATCGCGGGGTGTCAGCACAGTAGGGTTCCAAGCTTTATATAACACGTGGGTTGTATATTATGCTATCTTGCAGGCGCTGCGCTTTACTGACCGACTCCTCCAGTCTTCTCCCCAGCTCCTCAGCGCTGAGTTTTATCAAGTCCGCTCTCACTCACCGCGGGACCGCTATCAAGACGCCAGTAGCTAGATCAGTGGT
>NW_014577886.1:16058-16450 GCF_000485595.1 Priapulus caudatus | reverse complement strand
ATTCCATATAGTCTGAACAATTCGTTACTTTTTGGTTGTGTATATATATATATATATTTACAATAAAGAATAAAAATGTACACTACTGACACCTGATACTGATAGATTTGTGTCTGTTTTGTGTGTGTTTCATCAGTCTCGAACGTTTAGCTTGTCTTCAGAAGATTCCTTCGTGTGTAACTTTTTCTCTAGTTGATTGTAAAATTGAAATATTTTCTGCAACAATTGTCAATTTGTGGTGTTGGATTTCAAATATTAATAATGGTACGTGGTACTTTTCTGTGGAATTACTCCCGCGTCCGTCGAGAACAGCTTTAGACTGGTCCGCGCTCGACAGTTCCACGCGCGTGTCAGTGTAACGCGAGTGGAACTGTCGAGCCCGTACCAGTCTA
>NW_014577886.1:10806-11603 GCF_000485595.1 Priapulus caudatus | reverse complement strand
TTGTGAATAATAACAAAAATTTGTTGGAAAACCTTTACAAAATAAATGATGCTAAGGTCTATCTATCTGTGTCACTACCTGTAACATGTTCAATTTAGTTATAATATAGTTACTATATTGCATATTAAAAAATAGTATAGGTTAGTGTAATATAATTGTTCATTGTATTAACTTTTATTCCGATATAAGATCAAAACCATAAGTGACATCAATCTTTACACATGTATTGTATGTAGTATCGTGTTCGTTATCAAGATATGTGATAATTCCATATAGTGTTTGAACAATTCGTTACTTTTTGGTTGTATATATATATATATATTTACAATAAAGAATAAAAATGTACTGACACCTGATACTGATAGATTTGTGTCTGTTTTGTGTGTGTTTCATCAGTCTCGAACGTTTAGCTTGTCTTCAGAAGATTCCTTCGTGTGCCGGTAACTTTTTCTCTAGTTGATTGTAAAATTGAAATATTTTCTGCAACAATTGTTAATTTGTGGTGTTGGATTTTAAATAGGTACGTGTAACATGGTACTTTTCTGTGGAATTACTACCGCGTCCGTCGAGAACAGCTTTAGACTGGTCCGCGCTCGACAGTTCCACGCGCGTGTCAGTGTAAAGCGAGTGGAACTATCGAGCGCGGACCAGTCTAGGACAGTTTGGCCGAATGCTACTGTTCTAGTACCGTGTCGACTAGTCACATTATTAAACAATAATTCATAGATTCCATGAGGGTTTACAAATGAAAAAAATGTTCTGCCATGGCCCCTAATACCTAACAGTAACAGGACAAT
>NW_014577886.1:0-6445 GCF_000485595.1 Priapulus caudatus | reverse complement strand
CGGGGGATACATGTAGTTGGCGACAACTGCCCGTTTCTAGTTTTGTAAAGGTTTCCAACAAATTTGTTGTTATTATTACAAATCAATCTTTACACATGTATTGTATGTAGTTTTAAGAAATTGCATGTAGTATCGTGTTCGTTATCAAGATATGTGATAATTCCATATAGTCTTTGAACAATTCGTTACTTTTTGGTTGTATATATTTACATATATATATAGGCTCTATTTACAATAAAGAATAAAAATGTACTGCCACCTGATAGATTTGTGTCTGTTTTGTGTGAGTTTCATCAGTCTCAAACGTTTAGCTTGTCTTCAGAAGATTCCTTCGTGTGTAACTTTTTCTCTAGTTGATTGTAAAATTGAAATCTTTTCTGCAACAATTTGTATTGTCCGCAAATGCAGACGTTATTCCAGAATTTAGACTGGTCCGCGCTCGACAGTTCCACGCGCGTGTCAGTGTAACGCGAGTGGAACTGTCGAGCGCGGCCTAGTCTAGGACAGTTTGGCCGAATGCTACTGTACTAGTAATGTGTCAGACTAGTCACATTATTAAACAATAATTTATATATTCCATGAGGTCTACAAATGAAAAAAATGTTCTGCCATGGCCCCTAATACCTAACAGTAACAGGACAATATTGCATAAGTATATTAGAAATTGTGCTGTATTAAAAGTTTTGGAGCGATTGGAATGAGCAGGTGATCGCTGTGTTTAGTCAATGTAAACATGGATTTCCCGCGGTACAGGGGGAACAGGGCTACAGAGTCGACCGAGGGTGTTTCTTATTTATTCATTTAAAAGCAAAAGGATTGTAATATCTTATAAACGACATATAGTTTCCAGTGCTCAAAATAAGAAACAAGTGCCGCAGAGCGACGAGCGCTCATCTAACGTCTAACTGCGGTGACTCGTGGTGGAGTGGGTGGATTCTAGTAAACCCTGCTAGTCCACAAATGGTTTCACATACACGCGAAACGTGAATGCTACAAGGATGGTATCAGGAACCTTCTCTAAAGAATTTCGTTGGGATCGTGTAATAAAGTTGCCAACCCGAGAACTGGCCGTACGTTTAGTGTTGTGTCGAATATTAGAACGATGGAAGCTCTCAGTATCATACGTACGTAGAGCAACAACTATTTGCAAGCAAGAATAGTACAGCACTCTATCCATTACCTACGCAAGCTGACAGGCTGGCAAATTGGCCAATAGAGAGCTGTGCGCACCTTGTAACCAGATTAAGCAGGCAAAAACTGCAGCCAACACATGCACTGCAGCAGCCACGGCAGTGGCATACGTATACATGTAACATACTCGACAGTACACGCACGAAATAGAAATTCATACCTGACTTAAGAACAATGACCGCCCACATAGGCCTTCTTAACAAAATTTTACTTTTGATAATTTCAGTGTGACATTGAGCCGCATACATTCCAGGCCATGTATACGATTCTACTAGCAAACGCCGGCAGCTTCAATTCTTCTAACAGACCCATCAACCAAATCCAAGTTTAACCCTCCTCTTGAGGGGTCAAAGGTTTATCGCCGAGACCCACTTATCTTCGCATGTCAGCAAACAGGACATTTCATGTCGCTTTCAAAAAGCCATAAAATGCTAGGTCACGCTGTAAACCAAAAAAGTCTTTCGATCCGCTCCGTCGAGAGCCATGTCCTCAGAAATGTCTAAATCTGCCCTGTGCCCCACTGAATTTTGACCACTGTGACGCTCCAATTTCAGCACAGTGACGGCTTTCCTACCATGATGCATACACCCGACTATCACGGGCCGAGTCTAGGTCGAGCCGTTTAGAACATTTTGCCGCAATTCTGCACTCCTCCCTATACCTTAAGTTAACGTAGTGAA
Source organism: Priapulus caudatus (assembly GCF_000485595.1). Taxonomy (NCBI): domain Eukaryota; kingdom Metazoa; phylum Priapulida; class Priapulimorpha; order Priapulimorphida; family Priapulidae; genus Priapulus; species Priapulus caudatus. The sequence goes on along the minus strand of NW_014577886.1, from coordinate 4,574 downwards.
ATGTTCCCCTCTCTTTAACCTCTTGACCTTTGACCTTTACCCCCCAGCTTTCGACATCCCAACTCTCGTTTTCGAGATTATCCCCCACGTCGCCGAATATCGTGACCTGGAGTACGTCGAGCGGTTAAGATTTGGTGCCCACTGTTGACTGGACGAACGGACGACGGACGCACTGTACGATTATGGCGATTCTAACAAGCTGCATCTGACTATGTCAGATGAGCTATAAAAAACTCAGGCATCACGATCGGGCTTGTCCGCAACAATTTCTGGCTGTCGCCAAGAATATCCCAAAATCTCCTATTTTCAATGCACATAATAATATCATATGATCAGAAAACACCCCCAAAAACAGGGGCATAGCCAGGACTAATTAAACAGCGAACCCTACTGGCAAAATAGTGGATGACTTAATATTTTACTGCTCCTCCGCCTCCCTCCCACAACCTACGGCTCCCTCTCACCTCTCAGCTCTGCTATCTGTTTTTGGGACACCATGTGAAAAGCACATTTTTGTTCCATTGTTCTGCTGCTCCCAACCAAGATATGTATTGTTTCAGCGGTTGGGTCTATAATTCCACAGGAGGTGGGTGAAAAGAACAGCGGGGGTAATTGGAAGTCCTCCGCTAAGAAATTTTGGAAACGAGTTCACCTGCTCATATAATCAGAAACCTGACATATACGCAGTGTTTGGGAATTTAGGCGCTGGTCCCATATTTTTATATTATCCATGATTTAATTCACGTTAAGCATTTCTTGATCAGCTAGAAAAACACTCGCGATTTGAAGTTATTGAATAATTGAACATTATTGTGCCAGCTAGCCTACACCACGATTGATTGGTTGGGATTGAGTTGTCAGTTCAGAGCTCAAATATTGAAAGCAAAAGTGTTATCACACATAAAGTTAATATGGGTAGCTCAGGGTTTCTCCTAACGTATGTCATAACGGGGCCGCGCACGCGCACCCGTTTGGGAACAACTCCCCCCTGTATTGAATGCGGTGCGCCCGTTTGAATTATCTCCCGCCCCGTTTAACTTCCCACCACAATAAAGAGTTGCCAGCGCGGAATCGACGCGCAACAGAATTGCACGTGTCAACCCAGGACACCCGAACGCCGTGTAGTTTTACCGTACCACCATGCACTGGCAAGACAGTACACCAAGTTAACCTAACAATAGCACAGTTTAAACCTAGTACACTAACATGTCACACCGACTCGGCTAATATTATATAATACAAGCCTTGACCCAATACCGTCTATGGTTGGTGCGATTTTACGCATTAATTAGTCGTAACGTAAAAATAGCACGCCTTCCCGTCGACGCTCCCTAGTTTCCCCCCTCCCCGCTGCTCGCCTCTAGTTCCCGCGACTCCCTTCCCCCCTACCGCCTACGCACCCTCCGCCTCCCGCCCCTGTTTGAGTTCATCTGGGGAGAACCCTGTACTATAACACGCCGTACATATAAGAATAGCTCGAGTCGGTTTAGAGTTAGTGTATGGGTTAGGGTTATGGATAGGGTGACTGTTATGTACTTGTGTGTGGGACTGAGCCGTACCGTATGGCTCGAGACCATTAAATACGGCTGCCGTACCCGTTAGCCTCTGCGTATAAAACGCTGCTTAATACTCACGGTTGAACATTCTGTGTATACACCGGCATGGCGGCTAGACATTATTTAGGATGGCGGGGCTCGACGGCGGCCGGCCGCCAAGGCTGTAAGTGCGCTCTTCGGAAGAACCCCACTAGCTATGGACGCAATGCAGGCCGATCGACAGCCGAAAGAAAATCTCAAATTCGCGGCTCAGAAAATATAAATAAAGTGCGTTCTTTCTCGTCAACCATTTTTCTTGGGTTGTCCACCGGACAATGTCTCAGACTGGTGGTTGTACGCGCGCAATTCTGGTTGTCCGCTCGACAACGGACAGACGCTTATCTTCGAGCATGGTTTCAGAATATAATATGGATAAGATTTGCCCTAAAATAAATATCGTTCGGTTAAATAGCATCTTAGGTATGAATATAAATTGCAGCTTTTTGTGATTAGCCATCGGTCGTAACGTGCAAAATACAATTGTCAAAACACCGGGGTGGCAGCACGATTCGAGGCGTGGTCATGCGCGGCCCGCCGTTCCAAATTTCTCGTGAGCGTTGATAGTTAATGTAATTATAACAATTAAATTAGGTATTGCGTAACAAATACGCTGTGGGTATAGAACGATTTGTTATACAGTAACGTACAGTTGTATGCCGTCAAAATCCTAAAGGCTACTGTCCGCCTTTAAGCTGGCCGCTGGGGCTATAGAACAAGCCATTCGGGATGCCGCGGGACCAAATTAGAGGGCGCCTGGAGTACAGTTTGTCGACATTCGTAATGGCTGATGCTTAGCGCCAGCGCAAACTATTAATGACTTACTCCTGAATAACATCCTAATAACTGATTCCGCCAATAATACTCAATAACGATTTACCTTTCTTCAATCACAGATTATTCACTTCAGGATGAATCTTGCTTAATCGTGCTACAATAGGTTGTTGGTCGTGAATATGTGATTAGTTTAATAGTAACAGCAATGTTAGAATAACAAATGGACATGTGAATAAATTCAAACGGAACAGCAAAAGGGCGTTAGTTGACGAGGTTCGCCGCCGAATCTTCGCGTGAAATCTCGTGTGAAACTCTCGAATGGTAAATACATTAATTAGTTGACGGAGGTCCGCGCCGATTCTTCGCGTGAAATCCTCGTGTGATAATCTCGAATGGTAATAAAGATTATTAGTTGAGGAGGCTTCCTGCCGATTTTCGCGTGAAATCTCGTGTGAAATCTCGAATGGTAATATAATAAGCATAAGAATACGAAGCAGCTTTAATTGTAAAGCCACCGTTTTTCTATCCTTTATGCTTGGCACCCTACGACTGCGGCTAGCAACAGGGCGTCATCCCTATGTACGCATCGCGCGACTTAGGGAGGGTTAGGGTTACGCGTTTAGCGGTTAGCGGCTTCACGGTAGGTTAGGGTTAGCGTACAACATATGTAAACATTCATAGTTTAATCAAATACTTGTACATCGGTTTAGTTCCAATAACTCGCCGCTAGCAGTTGAACGCGCATCCGTAACATAGGCGATGACGCCCTGTCGCTAGCCTCATGTTGGCCACCGCCCCTCTTGCTTTAATTTTCTAAAATATATTGTTCTCAAAGAATCACACGAAATGCTCACGCACATAATCTGCCGCTGCGCTGTTCAATTGTCCGTGGAGCAGTGTCGAGTTGTCTATATTCAGTGTCTCTCAAGACTAATGTTCCAACAAGAGGGGGGGCCCGGAGCGCGTTACATCCACAAATCAAACCCTAGTACTAGTTGTAGTAAGTCCGTACTCACTACTACTAGCTAGTCACGGTCTAGTCAGTCACTTGCTATTGCTGAGCGCGAGAAGGTCTATGTCCCCACGGGTACTACCGAACGTACCCCTGGGTACGTTCCGGTGTACCCTGGCACTATCTAATATGCGGACCGTACGCTCGCCACTCCACTAACCAGTCTAGGGAGTCGCCTACGCTACTCCCTAACCCGACCGAGCCCTAACCCTAAGCGCCAACATAATCCTAACCCTAACCATATCAAATACGAAATAGTGACCAGGGTACGTTCCGGTATACCGAAACGTACTCTGGTACTATCTAATAATGCGGACTATATCTCGCCTACTCCACTAAGCGAGTCTAGGGAGTCGTCTAGCGCCTACTACCTAACCCGAACCCTACACACCCTATCGCTAACCCTAATCATAACGCCTAACCATATCAAATACGAATAGTGACCAGGGTAGCGTTCCGGTATACGGACCGTACGCCAGGGTACGTTCCGGCGTACCGCTGGGAGATCTTGACGCCTATGAGGGCAGTACTATTGTTGTGTTACATTATTAGTCTCAATCTGACATAGTCAGATGCAGCTTGTGAATCGCATGATCGTCCGTGGCGTCCGTGCGTCGTTCCTCCGTCCGTGCGTCCGTCCGTCAACAAGTTTGGGCACAAATCTTACGCTCGACGTATGGTCCCACGATATTTTCGGCACATCGGCGGGATCGTCAAAACGAGTTGGAAATGTCGAAGCTGGGGGTGCAAAGGCTCAAAGTGTCAAGAGTGTGTAAAAGAAGGGGGAACATTCACTAGTCCTTAACTCTAAGGTATAGGAGGAAATGCAGAATTGCGGCACAAATCTAAACGGGCTTCGACTGGCTCGTGATAAGTCTGTGTATAGCATCATGGTAGGAAAAGCCATCACTGGTGCGAATTGGAGGTCAGCAGGTGCAAAGGTCAGTTGGGCACAGGGCAGATTTTAGACATTTTCTGAGGACATGGTCATGACGGAGCGATTGAAAAAACTTTTTTGTTTGCAGGCGTGACCTAGCATTTTTATGGCTTTATTGAAAGGACCATGAAATGTCCCTTCTGCTGACATGCGAGAGTAAGTGTCGGATAACCTTTTGACCGCTCAAGAGGAGGTTAAACATGGATTTGTTGACTGTTTAACAAAGAGTGAACTGCTTTTCTATTAGAGCCCCTCT
>NW_014577885.1:138191-140691 GCF_000485595.1 Priapulus caudatus | reverse complement strand
TCTGAGTAGCTATATCGTTCGAAAAAAATTATTGTGAAGTAAATTTCTAATAAAAGTTAAAATAGGAACACATCTGCAGGTACGCACAAGAGGTTTCTCGGACGGAATTATGCAACCGCTTATAGATTTAATTTTATTGATTAATTATATATTTAACGCCTTCGATGCTATAATGCTCTACTTGCAAAACTGTTTGGCATGACACGGGAAACTAATTCATTGTAGAGTTGGTTGGCTATTTCGTCTCCGTTGTCAACTGCCAGGCCATTTCATTTTTATTGTTTCTAGGGAAGACGAGATCAGATATTTCACATTCACGATAGAAATTCTATTCACAGACACAATAGCACCGTGCATAATGTTCAGCCCCATATTCTTTTTCATGTGTAAAACAATGATTGGGAAGCCACTTAAAGTAATTACGTCACCGTAAATAGTAAAAATAAAAATACATTTCCACTTTTTCACAAAATGCAAGTTTTGAAATTCGTTCACTTTTTATGGTTAAATTGCTGCATTATACTTTCTATTTTACTATATTGTTCGATGTAAACATACACTCGTGACTCATAATACATAGCCCATAGCAAGCAATTAATGTCAGGATAATAATATCAAATCGTCCAGGTTTTTTTAGATTTTTAACTATTTGAGAAACAATCTAATATATCAAATATACACCATAGTAAAATTGTACCGTAGTCAATTTAATTATCTATAATTTGCTGAAATAATCATCTCGTTATCCTAATCACTCATATACTCTCGCACTTTAAACATTTGTATTCTAACTACGCCGTTGTCATTTTCTACCTACGCCATAAATTCTGACTACGTCACAGGTATCGGCTACGCTGTGGTAATCATCGCATTCTACGTCGACTTTTTCTACAACGTCGTCATAGCCTGGGCGCTCTACTACTTCTTTGCCTCGTGGACGTTGAATCTGCCCTGGGTCGGCTGTGACAACCCCTGGAATACGGACGACTGTTTTGACGGTGACGTCACCGCTATTAACCATACAAGTACGTCATCAATATGTGCGATGATGTCACGTGGTGATTGAACGATGATTAATGATAATTAAATTGTCAGCGTTTCGGGATGATAAGACACACGTGTATTCATGACTGTTACAGTTTTGATTTTACTCGCATATAATCAGGAGTGAATAATAATAGATTAATAGATCTATTAGATCTATAGATAGATAATAGATATATTGTTACCCACTCTTGATAGAATGTTATGTAGAGTCACGATATGTCATATAGACACGACTAGTCTTCGTTATTGTTTCATATGCATGTACATGACTTTAACCACTCGAAATATTACGAATCTAGCACGCGCAATATATATATAACTCAGTTCATCGTCACGTTTGGTCTGGCCTTCCACGAGCCGCTAAAGTACGACGATTACGTATATCCGACGTGGGCAAACGCTCTGGGTTGGATCATCGCAATGTCATCTGTCTTTATGATTCCCGCCATGGCGCTCTACACGCTCGCAACGACACCTGGCGACACCTTTCTCGAGGTTAGTTGTTGTGTTGTGTCCATTAATTTCAGAAATAATTGTGCATATATAATTATTATTTTTATGTGCGGGTGTTTTTTTTAATTTAGGTAAGCAATGCGACTTCGAATACTCAACTCAATGTACTCTCTGTTCAATACACGTCTATAAATATACGTTGGGGGATCTAGCAACTCTCTCTTGGAACTGTCTATGGTTCGGGAAACGGGGCAGGAGAGTTCATAGCAAGAGCTGAACCCCAACATTGCAAATATGCTAAGAAGCAAAGGCGTTTACATTTTGTTTATATTCTCACACTGGTCCTGTTGAAAAATATGGGTGCGTCGGTCCCCACATATCGTTTACATCCATGTGTCTAACGTGGTGATTGCAGAGACTTCGTACGTCGATCACTCCGTTGGCAGACCAAGAGGCTGCTGCACGAGCCGTGAAGAACGATCAGACTGAAGTGCGAGTCAGCGGAGGAGCAATGGGGGCCGCAGTCTAGCTGCCCAACTTGCACTAACTATCTAACGGCCATGGCGGCCGTGAAACTGGCAGCAATGTAGCTAAAGCCGACGTGACTTGTAGCAGGTTATTTAACCGCCGCATAGTTAGCGGCCGGTAGAATAGCCGTAGGTTAAGCAGCAGCAGGGTAGGTAACAGCAGGGTAGATAACAGCAGGGTAGGTAACAGAAGGGTAGATAATAGCAGGGTAGGTAACAGAAGGGTAGCAGCATCTGTGTAGGTGACGGTCGCGTAGGTTGCACCTACAGAACTTGTCTGGCATTTCGATTTTTGTCGTTGGGATTTCCCATAATACCTACTTTCAAGTACATCCCCTGCTATAACCGCTATATTCTCGCACAGCACATATAATTAAACATTTATGCGAAGGATATTATACTAGGATCAGGTAACCTAGGTTATTAGTAGTTCAATAAAAGTACGCCTCAGTGTTTTATTATTGTTTATCTGT
>NW_014577885.1:130691-133191 GCF_000485595.1 Priapulus caudatus | reverse complement strand
CTGACCAGTTTTCTCTCCGGCTTCGTCATCTTTGCCGTGCTCGGCTACATGTCGCACCGCTCAGGGGTCAGCATCAAGGACGTGGCCACCGAAGGTACGCCCAGCCATACCTACTAGGCCTACTACTACTGCTGCTACTGCTGCTGCTGCTGCTGCTGCTGCTGCTGCTGCTGCTACTGCATCTGCTGGTGGTGGTGGTGCTGCTGCTGCTGCTGCTGCTGCTGCTGCATCTGCTGGTGGTAGTGGTGCTGCTGCTGCTGCTACAACTACTACGACTGGTGCTGCTGCTGCTACTACTACTACTACTGGGGCTGCTGCTGCTGCTGCTGCTGCTGCTATTGCTACTGCTGCTTCTGCTACTACTACTACTACTACTACTACTACTACTACTACTACTACTACTACTACTACTACTACTACTACTACTACTACGCCTAGGGCTCATAGAGTCTATGTTCCCCAGGGTACTGCCGGAACGTACCCTAGTAACTATTTGATATGGTTAGGGTTAGGGTTAGGGAGTAGGCGTAGGCGACTCCCTAGACTCGTTAGTGGCGTAGGCGAGGTACGGTCCGGCATATTAGATAGTACCAGGCTACGTTCCAGCAGTACCCTGGGGGACATAGACCCTCTCAGCCCTACTAGGGTTCACAACGACAGTCGAATTCGCTGGTTATCATGAATACCAAAAACTCCAAGGCCACATCCGCATTCACATGGCTGTGAAACCCTTGCATAGCAATTAGTAAATGTAACACCATCGCGTGCATTGCCAGCGATAATACGTTCTTGGACATTGCTTGCATCGTAAGATCTATATAACCTAGTTGTGATTTTGGCGGAATAGTTAGTGTATAGACATTTCATACAAGAAGCTGTGTTTGCCCCCGGACAGTTTCTGTGAAAGTACTTTATTAGGAAATTAATTACTGCCGCTGGTGGCGCCATGTATTGTAAGAAGAAAGTACACATACTGTCGGAGACCGTCCTAGAATTCACGTCTAATTCGTCTACAGCAGTTCGATATTTAACTGTCGTAAATATTGATGATTAAATCGCAATGAAACATTCGTGCGCGACACTTCGCCTGTCGGTCACGGATTTACCCGCGCGTGCTTGATCTGTCAGAGGGGCCTACTCTCACGCGACGCCCTAAATATATTATGCACTATGGCAAGGGTGAGTGATGTTTATGAATCTCGCCGCAGGGGGGCGGCTGGTAGCGTAATGTGTCACAATGTCTGCCGGCTACTCCTTGTCACGCGAACACGGCTAATTAATCTTCAGGGCGACGTTAGAAGACGTTAGAAGCAGGGCTTTTGAATGATGTCACTTCGCGCGTAAAAACTGACTCGTTTCGCGGGGAGAAAAGTATGCGCATTATTTACTCGCGGTAAATCAATTCTGTGCTCGATATATATATTATTACTAATATATTTCTACTACTACTACTACTACTACTACTACTACTACTACTACTACTACTACTACTGCTACTACTACTACTACTACTACTACTACTACGACGACGACGACGACGACGACGACGACGACGACGACGACTACAACTACTACTACTACTGCTGCTGCTGCTGCTGATGCTGCTGCTACTACTACTACTACTACTACTACTACTACTACTACTACTACTATTACTACTACTTCTATTACTACTATAATACGGTGACGTAGGTGAAATTTTTCCGCGTGTCAACAGGGCCAGGTCTAGTGTTCATCGTCTATCCTGAAGCCATCGCAACTATGCCCGGTTCGACAGCCTGGGCAATACTATTCTTTCTCATGCTGCTCACTCTAGGACTTGACAGTTCCGTAAGTGGTATATATTATTAGCTCAAATGAGAAATGATTTTTTTTAACTGCAAAGGTTCATGTCTTTGTCATGAAACTCGTTCTATTTGTTAGAATAATGTGCCCAATAACAGATAATTACGATTTTAACATATACCGACGCGAATAGGGCAACCATGGTAATTTCGAAATGGTTTGTAATCGCATTTAGTTGAGACCTGGATACGCATGCCAATACCCGACATGGAAAATAAGTAGGGATAGTATTGTGCTCGATCTTGAAATTGATTGTAAACATTGCAAGTTATCTCCTATGCTTTATAGTGACCAAAAGTGGTTTACCTGATCCTGGGTTATAGCTTCTGGCCCTAAGGAAATGTCTTAATTGGATCCATCGGTACTATTTATTAAAGGTTATTTTTAATCATTCCTGTTAAATTATTAATTACTATTAAATTAATTTGGAGAGTCCGAATTAATTGCACGAGCAAAATGCGACAGAGAATCTTGTGGAGACGACTGACAATGTTTATCATCGATTTTCAAAATAAAAAAGGTGTTTTTTTCTTCTTTTTTCTTCAACGTTGAGCCTATAATAAGGAGTCACGATTGACTCTGTTGCAGTTTGGTGGTTCGGAGGCCATCATCACAGCCCTCAGTGACGAGTTTGTGTGGGTGAAGAAGCACAGAG
>NW_014577885.1:129513-130681 GCF_000485595.1 Priapulus caudatus | reverse complement strand
TTCTACTACTACTACTACTACTACTACTACTACTACTACTACTACTACTACTACTACTACTACTACTACTACTACTACTACTACTACTATACTACTACTACTACTACTACTGCTGCTGCTGCTGCTACTACTACTACTACTACTACTACTACTACTACTACTACTACTACTACTACTACTTCTACTACTACTACTATAATACGGTGACGTAGGTGACATTTTTCCGCGTGTCAACAGGGCCAGGTCTAGTGTTCATCGTCTATCCTGAAGCCATCGCAACTATGCCCGGTTCGACCGCCTGGGCAATACTATTCTTTCTCATGCTGCTCACGCTAGGACTTGACAGTTCCGTAAGTGGTATATATTATTTGCTCAAATAAGAAATGATTCTTTTTAACCGCAAAGGTTTATGTCTTTGTCATGAAACTCGTTCTATTTGTTAGAATAATGTGCCCAATAACAGATAATTACGATTTTAACATATACCGACGCGAATAGGGCAACCATGGTAATTTCGAAATGGTTTGTAATCGGATTTAGTTGAGACCTGGATACTCATGCCAATACCCGGCATGGAAAATAAGTAGGCATAGTATTGTGTTCAATCTTGAAATCGATTGTAAACATTGCAAGTTATCTCCTATGCTTTATAGTGACCGAAAGTGGTTTACCTGATCCTGGGTTATAGCTTCTGGCCCTAAGGAATTGTCTTAATTGGATCCATCGGTACTATTTATTAAAATATATTTTTAATCATTCCTATTAAATTATTAATTGCTATTAAATTAATTTGGAGAGTCGGAATTAATTGCACGAGCAAAATGCGACAGAGAATCTTGTGGAGACAACTGACAATGTTTCTCATCGATATTCAAAATAAAATAAAAGTTTTTTTTATCTTTTCTTCTTCTTCAACGTTGAGCCTATAATAAGGAGTCACGATTGACTCTGTTGCAGTTTGGTGGTTCGGAGGCCATCATCACAGCCCTCAGTGACGAGTTTGTGTGGGTGAAGAAGCACAGGGAGATCTTCATCGGTTGCCTCTTCACGCTATACTACTGCATCGGTCTTACGGCGTGCGCCCAGGTGCGAGGTCTCCATCCCTCATCAGATACGTGTGTGTGTGTGTGTGTGTGTGTGTGTGTGTGTGTGTGTGTGTGTGTGTGTG
>NW_014577885.1:119214-129503 GCF_000485595.1 Priapulus caudatus | reverse complement strand
ACAGGATTAATAAAGTTGCGATACAGTCTTCTTTCCTAACAGCTAATGCACGTGAATCAAAAATAAGCAATGTATAATATAAACGTTTTAATAACTGATAAATACATTAATTTACAGACCATCGACACAACTACTATATATATATATATATATATATTGTTATTCAAATCCTATGTGAACATGTGAGCACACGAGGATATCAATCTGAAAAGATTATCTCTAAATTTCTCTCGCGTACCTACGTTCGTCTAATAATCAGGCTAGATAAATATGTTCGTTCGCTGTTCTATAATCGTGCTGAGTTGATACATTTATTTGCTCTTCCGTTATTTATTAAAGGTGTCGATAGGATGTCAAGTGATATCTGCGAAATGATTGGTACACGACCATCGGCCTACTGGCGGACATGTTGGAAATTCATCGCACCTCCTTTTATTCTGGTCAGCGAAATTCTCTTCGATAAAATCAAAGAGGGTTGTGTCAAGCGAGGATGTGTTATATGAAAATCATTCCTCTGTGAAAAATTCTGTTGAAATTTCGCCTTCTGTCAACGCATCTAGATGCAATTGAATATCTACATTTATTCACCACATGTCCAGTGAATTTATATTACACTGCAGCGTTGTTTTTTTAATAACTACATACAATTATTTAGCACATATCCAGTGAATTTATATAACACCGCAGCGTTGTAGTTTTAATGATTGATACCTGCAGTTCATGCGTCGAGCGGTTTGCTCTGGCCCTGTCGCACGAGCCGCCTAAGTACACGATGGTAACGGTTATGCCGGCGAGCGTTGGGCAAACGCTCTGGGTTGGATCATCGCAATGGTCGTCTGTGCTTTGATGATTCGGCCACGCCATGGCGCTCCTAGCACGCTCGCAACGAACACCATGGCGAGTACGCTTTCTCGAGGTAGTTGTGCGGGCGTTGTTGTGTCCATTAATTTCAGAAGGGATGAATTGTGCGATGCGATTAGAATGGTATGTATTGTTTATGTGCGGGGTGCTTTTTTTAAACTTTAGGCTAAGCAAGATGCAACTTGCGGAATGACTCCAGCTCAATGATATCTAGGTGTTCGAGTAGCACGTCTGATAAATGATGCGGTGGGAGATCTAGGCGACTCTCTCTTGGAAGTGTATAGGTTGCGGGAACGTGGCAAGAGAGTTCAGTAGCAAGAGCTAAGACCGCGCACACATTGCAAAATATCTAAGAAGCAAAGACGTTTACATTTGTTTGTATATTGCTCACAGCTGGGTCTGTGAAAAAATATGGGTGCGTCGACCCCACCAGTAGCTCGTTAGATCCATGTGTCTAGACGTGGTGATCGTTGCAGAGACTCCTCGGTACGTCGATCAGATTCCGTTGGCGAGACCAAGAGGCTGCTGCACGACCGTGAAGAATCGATCAGGACTGAAGTGGCGAGTCAGCGGAGGAGCAAATGGGGCCGCAGTCTAGCCTGCCGCAACTGCACTAACGTATGCTAGACGAGGCCATTGCGGGCCGTGTAACTGGCAGCAATGTAGCTAGAGCCGACGGACTTGTAGCAGGTTTATTTAACCGGCCGCATAGTTAGCGCGTTTACCGGTAGAATAGCCGTAGGTTAAGGCAGCACGCAGCGGTAGGGTAACAGCAGGCTCCGCATAGACAGCAGGGTAGGTAACAGAAGTAGATAAGAGCAGGGTAAGGTAACAGAAGGGTAGCAGGCATCTAGTGTAGGTGACGGTCGCAGTAGGTTGCACCCTACAGAAGCTTTGTCTGGCATTTGGATTCTGTTTCGTTGGGTATTCCCCATAGAGTAGCCGTACTTTCAAGTACATCCCCTGCTATAACCGCTATAGCGTCCGCAGGACAGCCATACTGCAAACACATTAAAGCCATTGTATCGCGAAACAAGGATATTATACTAGGATCAGGTAACGCTAGGTTATTAGTAGGTTTCAATAAAAGTACGGTGCCTCAGTGTTTTATTTTGTTTATCTGTACACATAATGGTCTAATGCGCCACACGCGCCATTTTAGCGTCCGTCGTAAAAATATAATTGCCTCGTTAACTTGTTATCGCGCTTTTAATACGGGTTTAGGGATGCGGCCGCTACAGGTTTCATATAACGGCGACGGTTTTTTACCACTTTGGTTATACCGCAATTAGAGGGTAATTATTGCAGGGCGGTGTGAAATTATTGTACGCAGATTAGGCATGGCGATGAAAGTTGACCCTCTTAATAGCAACTCGCAGTGTTTGAGATATCAATTCGAGCCGTCTGCGCAGGTATATAAGGAAGTAAGGTGGCACCGTGTGTATAGAAAATATGGTATCATTTATTCCGTCGTGGATATGAAACCTGGCGTTCTATGGCAGGCTAAGCTACGAGAGAGATTCATGATAAAACTAGGCATCATAGCCCTGTTTCGTAATGTCTAACAAGCAGTTCAGGGCAATATATAAGCGTGTAATATGGATATGACAGGATATTGTGGGCTTGAATAATGTAACGTCTGGTAGTGTAATAGAAAAATGCGCGTAATGGAATATATATATATATATAAGGATAACTTCGTGTAAATGGCAGCAATGACTGCTAGATAGCATTGTTTAACTCAGACACGTTTGTCTCGATCTGTTCTAAGTGATAGTGTTGTTACGTGAAATGTCGGCGTCATGTGTCCGTTAATATATTAAGCAGAATTATGGATATATGGAAATAATCGTAAAATATTTCCTTTCGTTTATTACCGTTGTCGTTATAATTTGGGTTGCCTAATTTAATTTTGCGTATTGAGATGCAAACGATTTAAAGAGACGTGCTAATTATGCTGTAGACAGTTCCACCTTTGGATCGTTGTTTACCCATTATAGTTTATGAGCATAAGATACTACTTGACATGGAATAGCATAGAGCAACCCTTCGTATCATATATATATATTTATGTGTCTGTGTGCGTGCGTCGTGCGTGCCGTGCGTGTGCGCGTGTGTGGGTTGTGTGTGTATGTAGAAATTAAAGCTTAATTTATGCCCGCAATTAAAGTTACATTAAGACTGGTAAGCGTTCGGCCTAACTCTCCAAAAGAGCGCGTAACAGCCGAACGTAAATCACATTTCTAATATCTTATAGTAAAACATGAGTTTTGAAAAAAAAATTTCCTGGTTTGGAAACTAAATTGGTCTGGTAATTTCTTTAATCTTTCTCATCTTATTTCCTTAAAACCCCTCATATATATATATATTGATAGATATATAGTATAGGTATATATATATTGATAGATATATATAGTGTGGGTGCGCGTGTGTATCTACTTGTGTGTCTGAGTGGTGCGTTCGTTCGGGCGGTTTCATTTGTTACAAATACTGATTTAAAACGCCATACGTCTACGCGATGATGATGATACTATGCATGGTTATATATGGTTTTTGTCTAAATCAAGACGATAACCTCTGTAGTACGCACATGCATTGTGTATCTAGCTAGTATAATATACATTGCGAAAAAATAAACTTCTGAATTGTTCAGTGTAGCGATTACAGAAAGATTACTTTTTGCGATCCTTCCTCTGTGTATTGTGATTCAAGTGTATTATACTACTTTATTGCATACTATACATGCTACAGGATTAATGAAGTTGCGATACAGTCTTCTTTCCTAACAGCTAATGCACGTGAATCAAAAATAAGCAATGTATAATATAAACGTTTTAATAACTGATAAATACATTAATTTACAGACCATCGACACAACTACTATATCTATATATATATATTCTCCGCATATAACCCCGTTATACTGCTGTATTCTACTGATGTATACGTTGTTCCATGTGAAGCCTAAATGAAAGTATTGCGGTAGAACACCGGATGACATTATAAAGCAAATATTATATAAATGCGTGAATAGACAAATCCGGACAAATATCAGGACAAATACCACCCGGACAATCATCCCCCGAACAATTATTCCCGGACATTTACCCCCATGCCATTCACCCCCGGACAATTACCCCCCGGACAATCACCCCCCGGACAATTACCCCCCGGACATTTACCCACCAGAATTCTCATATCATAAACTATAGAAGGTGAACTAAATATTTAAGACGACGACAGTATGGTTTAATGTGTAGCTACACGAGAGTTGAACGCGGCTGCAACCTTATTCAGTATGCAAATAACTTTCGACGCCTAATACTTGTTACTGCTGCTTGTGCTCATTCACAAACTATGCGAGTGGCGCCATCTAACAAATTGCCCCGTTAAAAATCGAACGTACTTGAAAGTTAACATTCAATATATGGCCAATCAAATAGCAGGCTTTGCAGCTTGCTCGCCTTCAAGAATGACTATATGAACTAGATGCATTTAATGTTTTGGTTGCGTACCCATGGAGTTTTTGCACGTGCATAATCTACGCTGTATTGTAACAAGGCTGTAACAAACATGTAAGGTAGTAAGTGCACAATGCTGATCCAAATGGCCGCATTTAACATGCGTGTTTAACGACTATACATTAAGAAATCAGACGCTAGCCTGTGGGGTTGGGAGCTGCTCTATGAGTGGGTCGGGCCGGCTTTTTTCTATTTATAATATCCCTATACTGGTAATACACGTTCACGAATAAAGGTGGTTTCCTACGGGGAGAGAGTGCCTGCCCGCCGCCTTGGACAGTCTGAGGTGTTCCCTCCGCCAGGGATGCACTGCTACCAATCTGATCACTGGTGAAGTTGTCATCGCTCTCCGACGACTCGATGTTCTCAATGATTGAAGACGTCTGACCAGCTATGACTCCTGGGTGCTCCTTCTCCTTCTCTGGTGCGTTCTCTTTGCCGCTGTCCGGCGAAGTGTTTGACAGGCCATCGTTGCCGAGCCCCGGTTCACTACTCGCATCTGATTCTGTCTCCAGGCTTCCATTGGGATCAATCAAAATGGCCGTTTTCGGATTGAAGCGTATCAGCTCTGGAACAATGTTCCTGCGATTGAGGACACTCACCGCGAGCTCTTTACGCTGCAGGGAGAACGATCCAGGCGCGTATGTGTGTGAAGGGCCCTTGACTAGTGCGGCGACGGGGCCTACTGTTTCAGGTGCCGACGAAACTACCTCTACGCCAGATAGCAGGTTTCCTATTGGATCAGGGACACGTGACGTAATAGGCGCGTCACCTGTTCCAAACTCGAAAAAACCATCGTCATCGTCGGGACGACTTTCGGAGACGTTTACGCCGATGGGTATCACTCTGCCCAATAATAATCGTAGTATCGAGTGCGTATCTTCCTCTTCTTTTACCGTCGTAGTTGCGGCAGGCTGGACCGAAACGTTACTTGTTACGGTAGAGCCACCCGGGCGCGTCCTGCGCTGCACTATGCCTGCGAGGCGCTGGAGCAGTGCCGTACGCGACAGGTTGCTGGTCGGTACAAGAACTCGATCAATATCTGAAGTGCGGACAAGCTCATCTGATGCAACATCGTTAACGTCGCCCACATCAGCAGCAGTAGCAGCAGCAGCAGCAGCATCAGCAGCATCAGTAGCATCAGCAGCAGCAGCAGCATCAGCAGCATCAGTAGTGTTTCTCTGTAGAGGAAGTTTGAGTGTCGGCACCGAATCGACCCCACTTAATTCCATCCGCTGTCTTCGAGGTAATACTCGAACCCATTGAGAAAGTACGTCAACCCTGGCAATCTCACCTGGTGTGCGGATGCCGGTCACCGTCCTACTGCCAGCTGGTCTAAAAATAACACTTTTCGTATCACTAAATTCATATGATTTGACCGATTCTCCGTTTTCGCCCTTTATAAACCCTTTAATCCTGATAGAATGATCGGCTACAGTACTGTCAGAATCGTATCCTGTTGTGGGCGTTGTGCTCACGACTGGCGATATATAAACATCTGTAATATCACCATCTATAATATACTTTGACTCCTCGCGTATTCTATCATCATCGTTCATCGTGCCTTGCAACGTGGGCGTGGTATAAGTGTCTTCCACTGTAGGCTCTTCGGTGTGATATATAATTGTTTGAGTAATTTCCGAGGGAAGGTTATCACTCGTAACCGGTGGAATAGGCCCACGCTCTATCGTCCCTAGTGCTGGCGTTTCTGTAGTAGCCGTATCGTGTCCCTCGACATGGAATACATCTGTTGGCTCAGCTCTCTTGCTAAATGGTTCTAACCTGGATCGTCCAGCTGCACTTGGCAGTGGCTCCGAGGCGGCTTGTGAAGACTGTACCTAGCAGATGATAAAGGTATGGCTTGCATAACTACTATATCCTTATACTCCTAGTTCCAAATGTCTTACTTTATCTTAAACATTGTAAAAAAAAAATGGTTTCAATGTTGACATTTACTTTAATCCGAAAGTACAAAATAATTATATGATTCAACGAATTGATCAATATTTAGGTCGCAATTACAATATGATTCATTATAACTGATTGAATTTTGCCCAAAAATCATACACTCATCTGATAGTCGTTTAGTGGCTGCTTCCTTTCTCTCCTGCCGTAGAAATTGAAGAACATTGGTGGCACGAATTTCGGAGGTTGTAGCCGAGCGCGCACATCGGGATGAAGTTTCCTCTCGATGCTACTTAAAGGAAGTGTTGACTTAGCGCTGTTCGTCTCTACTGCCCGGAGTTGATCGCCAGACATCTCTAGCTTTTCTTCACTCGCATTCGGTTGCGGTTGACGACGTAAAGCCTCTAGTTGTAGCCTGGCCTTTCCACCGGGCACGGCATTCTGAGTGAGTGATCTAGCACTGTCAGAAATCGTATTCGCGCTCCCGAATTTGGTCGAGTCCGGGAATAAGCCCATTATTCCAACTGCTGTGGGCCGTACTCTGTTGTGTACAATGTCAGTCAATCGTGAGAGCACGTCAGATGTACCACCGGTCGGTGCTATAATAGGTGCTATTCCAGCAGCCGATGAAATGGCGCCGGAAGCAACACCTCTCACGAGCGTCTCGGCTTCTGAGGTCGTTCTGTCCTTTAATGGAAACGTGCGGAAACCTGAGGGAATGCTTGCTGATCCTAGAGGGATGCCGCCTACCACACGCGAGTGTACACGCCCTTGCACGGGCGCGTCACGTGAAGGTGATTCCGGTGGGAATCTAGTTGCAGTACCTTGTGAAGTACGTGGCAGAGATTGACTGTCGGGAACGGAACCAATAACTGCTGGGACAGACGAACCAACATTGCCTCTCGCGATGTCAACTGAACGCATCTGTTCGTCAGAGGTTCCCACGGGAATAGTTGTCGAAGAACAACAGCATTTGTAACATCGGCGACTCTCGGTCTGTCCACAGTACCACGGATAATGGCATCGTTTTTTCGCTATTGGAATTTTCTGTCCGTCTTTTATGAACGTGGAATTTTTAGTTTGAGAAGGAACACTAGCCATATTCAAAATGACGCGTCCCGAATCAGCAATGCCTTGTTTTCGTACACCAGTGGCAAACCTCTAGCGGTAGTCTGTTTTCGCTACTTGACAGATCAGTGCCACTAAATAACGTAGGATCCCCGGATACAGAATCTTCTTCATTAAATCTATTTAGTTCTGGGAATAATCTTATGATGCCAGTTGCTGTCGGCCGTACTCTGTTGTGTACGATGTCAGTCAATCGTGAGAGCACGTAAGATGTACCACCGGTCGTGCTATAATAGGTGCTATTCCAGCAGCCGATGAAATGGCGCCAGAAGCAACACCTCTCACGAGCGTCTCGGCTTCTGAGGTCGTTCTGTCCTTTAATGGAAACATGAGGGAACGTGAAATGGTTGCAGATCTTAGAGACGTGTCAATCATCTCAGAGTCTTCTTGCGTTGTCGCGGCAGTAACACGTGGCCGTGTGTTGGATGCTCTATTGGTGTCTTTCTCTACGTCCGCGGAGTTCTCTGATTTTCCAACCGTTGGTACGATGAGTCTTAGCGAATCGCCAGCACTACTCGGTCTGTCCACAATCCCACCGATGACAGCGTTTATTTTAGATATGTGTGTTTTCTGACTGTTCCCAGGCGTATATACTGGTGCTTGATTGTTCAGATCACCACTGTCATTGCTTGTAGCTGAAGCGTCCCCGTTAGAAATGGATTTAGCAGCTGTCGATGATGCGTTGTCAGTGTCAGATCTAACTGAATGTTCTACTGGTTTATTATCTGCTGTAGATTTACCTATATATACTATTTCTGGTTGTAGTCGCGTTAACGGCACACGTTCGTACTGACTTGGTTTACTGTAAAATGTGAACACCATCGGTGGCATGACCATTTGCGTTGTGGCTTTTTCATAAACTATATTGTCAGTCTCACCTTGTTCTACGAACACATTCTCTTTCCTCGAACCTGCAACTCCTTGCGTTAAAACTGATCCTACCCGCGCCTCGTCTATTCCATTTTCTTTTATTGGTGAATTGATGTCAGATGTTTTCTGCGTGCTAACGTTAGCAGAATTAACACGTTCATCGTATCTAATTTCTGGGCTGGTTATCCTCGGCGTGACATGGCCGTCTGTTTGAAATATTTCTGTCTTTGTGCGAATCGCATCAAGCATGGCAACGTGATTCGAGTCAGATTTAACAGCATCACCCTCGCTTGTTTCCACGTCTGTCTTTGGATCCACAATGAGTCTAGCAGAAGCACCAATCTCAGAGTGCAGCACTGGAGGTATCTCCTGATACTCTGTGCTGCTTACACTTGGAGGGGTGACCAGTACAACAGTTGCCTGCATGTTATCTACCTGTTTCTGGTTCAGAAAACCGGTGTCTCCCTCCCTCAAGCGTATGGTTTCTAAGTGAGTTGGTTCTCCAGAATCCGATTTTATATTTGACTTGACATCGTACACTTTCGATGAGGTACCATGTATGGTAACGATGGACCCATTTGTGATTCCCATTACTATTGATGGCATTGATCTCACGCGTGTCCTACGATTACTTGCAGCTGGCTTTCCATCCCTAGTGGAATCCTTTGCCTGTCCATCTCGGGTGGCAATATAGGGATTCAAGAGCTGGTATTTAAGATTCTGTCTTCCAGCGTTTAATAGTGGCGTGGAACCATCCCCGTTTGTCTCGGTGTCTAAAACTCTGCTCTCAATTTGGATGACACGTTGCTGATTGGCAGTATCGTTTTGAGTTTCTAACTGAGTGTCTGTCTCAGCCATGACTTGTTGTGTAGCATTTTCAAGAATGATTCGTGCATCAGCACCGATAACAATACTACGATGTTTGACGTCCATACGAACACCAGTGTTTACATATGTGGTGTAATTAGTTGTTGGTGATTCGGTTGCAGATGGGGTGTGTGCGTATAATTGTATATAGTCAGGGCGAAGTGCTCTCGTTATTCTACTTACGCTATTACGACTTTGTTTAGTAATTTCATCATCTGAACTATCTCGTTCAGATGCGTGCTCGGTGCTTGTACGTTTCGGTTCATCTGTGCCTGTCGGTGCTGTGCCCATGGGCGGCAAGATGCCTAGTGAGTCTGCAGCTTCGGATTTCGCTGCAGCGTCTGACCTCTCTTGTTGTTCTGAGTTTTCTTGCTCAGAAGGAAATGTAGGGTTACCGGTGATGTGAGTTCCAGTATCTGTGGCAGACATTTTCATTCTCTCAGGCAATGTGGCTATCTTGGTTTTAACTAATTCGGCAACCTCCTTAGGAAAACAAAATTCACCGAAGCAAGCGGTTGCTGCATTTACTTCAACGTTTATTTTTTGCTCGTTTGCTTCAGTATCTTCGTGGCCTATCACGCCATCACTGTTCACATCCACTTCAATTGGTCTATTTCCCGGTGATTTATTGGGTGTGATACGAGTATCATCAGTACTTGCATCAATCTGTGAAGCGTTCTCCCTTTCATTGTCATCATCTGTTAGCGTTAATTCACCACTGTCATCATTTGCTGTTGTCTCAGCAAGAACCAATTCTGCTAACTCACGTGGCAAACATAGCTTTCCAAAGCAAATGGTATCTGGTGTTTCTTCCGTACTTATACTTTGATGTGGCTTCGAACCATCTTTCATCTGTCCAGTTGCCACTGTACCAGGCAACGTATGATAACCATTAACTTTGACATTCATATCTATCGCACCCACACCTTCCACTTCCTTAGCACGCGGCGTTTCCTCATCATCAACTATTTTCTCCTCAGCAGGTGTTTCTTCAGCATCAGGTACGTTCTCATTACCAGGTATTTCCTCATCATCAGGTGTTTCTCCGTGAACAGGTGTTTCTTCAGCATCAGGTACGTTCTCATTACCAGGTATTTCCTGAGTATCAGGTAAATCATTATCCTCAACTAGGGGCTC
>NW_014577885.1:107965-117744 GCF_000485595.1 Priapulus caudatus | reverse complement strand
AATTCTGCTAACTCACGTGGCAAACATAGCTTTCCAAAGCAAATGGTATCTGGTGTTTCTTCCGTACTTATACTTTGATGTGGCTTCGAACCATTTTTCATCTGTCCAGTAACCACTGTACCAGGCAACGTATGATAACCATTAACTTTGAAATTCATATCTACCGCACCCACACCTTCTACTTCCTTAGCACGCGGCGTTTCCTCATCATCAACTGTTTTCTCCTTAGCAGGTGTTTCTTTAGCATCAGGTACGTCCTCATTACCAGGTATTTCCTGAGTATCAGGTAAATCATTATCCTCAACTAGGGGCTCACCAATTGAAAAAATTTCTCTTAAACTGTTTTCTCTTGTGTCTGTAGATTTCTGCGCTTGTTCTATTTCTTCATTTGGTATTTCCTCATCTGTGTCACGTTTGTCTGATTCAGCATATTCGCTATTGCCAGATTTCTTTTCTTTTGCGTACAAGTTTTGTATTGCCCTGCTCCTGCTTTCCCCCTGTGCAAGAAGAACATCGACGAGTTTAACCACGTCCAGTGCGTGAACTGTCTCTGTTGTCGGGGCTTCAGTGGTTGTTGGTGTATAAGGATTAAACAATGTTAGGCTGTCTGCCTTAGATAGCGCCTTATTATTCCTTGCTGCAGTCTCGGCAGTGCGCTCTACTAGTTGACGAAAACAACGCCCACGAATACAAAGTGTTATCATGTCATCGCCATCTTTGTCATTGTAGTTTCTATTAGAGACATTCTCTATTGCATCCGCACTTTGTGATTCCTCAGTATTCGGTGTTTCCTCATCATCAGGTGTTTCCTCATCTTCAAGTGTTTCTTTATCATCAAGTGTTTCTTCATCATTAAGTGTTTCTTCATCATCAAGTGTTTCTTCATCATTAGGTGTTTCTTCATCATCAAGTGTTTCTTCATCATTAGGTGTTTCCTCAGCTTGTTTGTTATTGGCTTCATCAGCATCTTCAACCTTACGATAGTAGCAGCGTCCTTTGAAGCAGGCGATCGTGTCACGTGGGGCATCCTTTCTAACCTCATCTGTATTACGCTTGTCTGGTTCGACATCTCCTCTTTTCGCAGCTTTTCTATTTTTCGGATACGGAGTTCCCACTGGGATGATGTTGCTGTGGAGAGTGGGTTACTTGGAACTAGTTTCAGAAAACTCTCCATACTACATAACATAGTTTATATGGTGAAAACATTACCGTACAATTACACGTGTATACACGAACTTTGCAAAGGTATTTTATAAACGATTTATACTAGGTGGTGGTTATTCATATAACCTACATTGCAAATTACATTGGACGTTCCAAGGAACATCACCATTGGGGTTAGTTGAAACATGGTAAGGGCTAAGTTAGAAAA
This sequence comes from Priapulus caudatus, assembly GCF_000485595.1. Taxonomy (NCBI): domain Eukaryota; kingdom Metazoa; phylum Priapulida; class Priapulimorpha; order Priapulimorphida; family Priapulidae; genus Priapulus; species Priapulus caudatus. The sequence goes on along the minus strand of NW_014577885.1, from coordinate 116,372 downwards.
TATATTATTAGTAGAATTTATGTTTGTTTCAAACATCAAAAATGAGTCGAACATATTATGAACGTATTCGCTCAGAGTGCAGTTTTTAAATGTCCAAAATACAGTTAATTGACTTGAATTATGCGCAAACGCAGCAAAAAAAACCTCCATTTGAGTTCTCTATGTTATTCTTCTTTTGTGTTGCGTGAGGGATTTATATGCTCTATTACGTGAACCGATGTGTATCCTGGCTAACATATACAATGCTGTAAATATGCAAGCCAACTGGATTTTCTAACCGCACACCTATTCAAGTGTGTATCACACAATGTGTTGCTGATTACCTAGGATTAGCCCTGTAAATATAGTATAATATCTGTGTGTCCTAGAATGATTCCCAATGCTGTATATATGAAGCCCACTCGTCATCGCAATAGGCCAACAACTGCATGGGAACCGTCATACCGAATTAAAAAGGAAAATGATAGAGTTAATTGGAAATCTTTTGATTGTCTATCTAATGTCGATAATATCTCCAAAGTGGAAAGAGAGCAAGTGCTTAGATACTGCATGATTTAGAACCGTCTCTAACCGATCTATCTTGCTTTAGGTTCATCGCATAGGATTAGTGCGTAAATTACTTGTACTACTGGTAATGTTTAACTAAAAAATAATAATTAAGGCAACACTAATTTTCCAATTTTGTTCAAGGTTTACTCATTGTACAAAAAAACGTATAAACCTTTCTCATTTGTATAGTGATTGTTTTAAATACAGACAATCGTCTTGAAGTAGAATGTTCTTGTTGTCCAACCACATACAATTACACATTACAGACTTAGCCCTCTTGGTGACAACGAATTTGTGTTCAAATAAATCAATAATCGTTTCAGTCATGTTTCAACTAACCTCATGTTCCACCCATTCATACATATTACATACATTCCCCTACCTATATCCCCGACGTGTTTCAAACACGTTAACAACGTCCAGGGCGTGAAGTGTCCCTGTGGTCCGAGCTTCAGCGGTCCTTGGTGCAAAAGGGTTGAATCCACTTAGGAAATCCGCTGGTGGCATCTGCTCGTCGTTCATTAAGGCCGTGACGTCACTGCTCTCTACTAATTTGCGAAAGCAGCGCCCGCGGAAACAAAGCGTCATCATGTCAGCGCCATCTTTGGACAGTTCATCTTCAGTAGATTCGTGATCTGCAGACGACAACTCAGATTCGGAATTCTCGCCGAATAGAGGTGGCTCCTGCATAGTATTCAGTCTTCTATCTTCTACTTTCCGGAGTTGCTCCATTTCTTCACTGATGTTCTCAGCATCTTCCTCGGCAATGCGACGATAGCAGCGTCCGTTGAAGCAGACGATCGTACCCGGTGGCTCACCTTTGCCTTCGTCTGTATCACCTTCGCCTTCGTCTGTATCACCTTCGCCTTCGTCTGTATCACCTTCGCCCTCGTCTGTATCACCTTCGTTCGATTCTACACGTTCACTTTCGGTAGCTTTACTTTCTCGCTGATCTCTCCCAAAAACGCTATCCAGGGTAGGCAGCGTGCCCAAGGGCGGCTGTAGCCTTCCCATAAATGGCAATTGATCAAACAGTCTTATGTTCCCCGGTGTAGAGAAACGGTTATAATCCATTATTGCTGCTGCGTCACTGGCACTCACTTTCCGAGGTAAACAACGCCCGAGGTAACAGACCGTCATCGTATCAGTGGCATATCTGTCATACCCGTTAGAGCCTTCTTCTTCTCCTTCTTCTTCGCCGTTGACACCCCTGTCACTTGTATAAGTTGCGCGAAGCCTACGACGTTCTATGGCTTCTGGGGGGTATCCGTTCCCCCGCCCAGTAACTTTAGGGTAACACCAGCCACTTCTATCACAGACCAGTTTGACTCTGACTCCATTATCATTGCTTGGTTCCACATTATCTTCGTCTTCCTCCTCGTCTTCTTCCTCGTCATCCTCATCGTCTTGTCTTTCTTCGGAAATTCCACGATCTGCCGCTCTATAGCCAGTTTGTTGATATGGGGGAGGCCGCAGTAAAGCATTGCGAGTTCTGATTGCGGCATCGGCAGCCTCTCTTGCGCCGGAGTCATAACCGTCATCGTTGCTCTCTTCTGAGGGTTCGTTTTCCTCTCGACTAGCCGTTTCGTCTTCTTCTTCATCGTCGTCTTCATCGTTAGACTCCATGCCTTCGTCTGCCACCTCAATCTCGCGACGAATGCAGCGACCCTTGTAGCAAATCAACGCGCCATCCTCATCTTCTGTTTCTGTCGCTGATCTGTCCTGCTCAGCTTGTTCGTACCTAGTCGACGGAAGCGAACGATATGAGGACGTTCCGTAGTACCCCGGGGGAGTAATCGCTGACACTTCGCCCATGTCACTACCTTCTTCCGGTTCTTCGTTTTCTTCTTCCCCTTCTTCTTCTAATTCTTCTTCTTCTTCTAATACTTCTTCTTCTTCTTCGGCTTCTTCGGCTTCTTCGGCTTCTTCGGCTTCAAATTCCTCTTCTTCTTCTTCTTCCTCCTCCTCCGGCGCAGGATAGACTTCTGGAATGGCTATAAAGCCATGCGGTCCGTCATACAGTCTGATACCGATGCCAGCAAGGTTTGCACCTATGCCCGTGTAGTGAATGTCATAGGGATAGGGAGGACGATGTAGAAACTCCTGGAAATCGTCGCTGTAACGTATATGTGTTTACATTACCGTAGTAATTAGTAGCAAAAAAGACAAGGCTCATCTTACCTATTAAACTATTAACTATTAAGATTTTATAGCATTATTAAATCATTATGCAGAATAGAATAAATGTATCCATAGTGTTATTAATCGTTAACATCTGTACCGATATAATATCACTGGTAACGGTTAGTGTAGATGCATAATTATACACAGCAGTAACGATTCAAATTTTACATCGTAAATAACGTTATATTATCGATCGATATCATTATGTACACAACGAAGTCAGTTTAAAAAATAACATATGTGTAAGTGTAAGTGTTGGTTCTTGCAAAATAGTTTTTCTTGTTTTTAAAAGTACTAACACATACTCAAATCGTCCTCCTTGTGATATTGGCGCAGAACCAAAGAACTGCCCTCCCTGTCGTCCTACAGGTCCTTGCGCCTGGAAGCCCCCTCCGCCTTGAAAGGGATTAAATCCTGCCCCACCAATTGGTGCCCTACCATCAGCTCCGAGTACAACATTCCCTCTGCCAGCAGTTCCCAATCCTACCCTATTAGGTGCTAGAGGAACCCTTCCAGCTCCAGCTGTTTGTCCTAAACCAAATCCTGCCTGCCGGCCAAGGACTTGCTGACCAAAATTAGTCTGCTGATTGAAGCCGCCCAGACCTTGTTGGCCTAAGCCTGTGCGCTGACCAACTCCTTGTTGACTTAAACGAATTTGCCGACTTAAGCTTTGCTGATTCTGTTGCTGACCGACGCCTAGCTGGCCTAGGGCTCGCTGGCCTATGCCTACCTGACCTACGCCTATCTGGCCAACGCCTCGCTGTCCTACACCTAGCTGGCCTACGCCTTGTTGGCCTATGCCTAGCTGGCCTATGCCTAGCTGGCCTACGCCTCGCTGGCCTATGCCTACCTGACCTACGCCTCGCTGGCCTATGCCTAGCTGGCCTACGCCTCGCTGGCCTATGCCTACCTGACCTACGCCTTGCTGTCTACACCTAGCTGGCCTACGCCTTGTGGCCTATTCCTAGCTGGCCTACGCCTTGTTGGCCTATTCCTAGTCTGGCTCTACGCCTTGTATGGCCATATTCCCTAGCTGGCCTACGCCTTGTTGGCCTATTCCTAGCTGGCCTACGCCTTGTTGGCCTATTCCTAGCTGGCCTACGCTTCGCTGTCCTACACCTAGCTGGCTTACGCTTTGTCGGCCTATCCCGAGCTGGCCTATGCCTCCCTGACCCACGCCCCGCTGGCCTATGCCTCCCTGACCCACGCCCCGCTGGCCTATGCCTCCCTGGCGTGCACCGAATTGACCCACGCCTTGCTGTCTCAGTCCCTGACCAATGACATGGTGGCTCATAACCTGTTAAGAAGTAGATCCACCATAGAAAATAGAGTGAGATAGACCGATTAGTACAGCGAATTATCGCATGCTTGTTGGTTGAATTGTCAGTTGCAGTGTAAAGCCCGGCGCACACGTGAGTTATTTTACTCAAGTAAAATGACGCATGAGTCAAAAATTATCAAACACGTTAGATATTGAGTAAAATGTCGCATGCGTCAAATTACTCAACGAAAATCCGCCGCACACGTGAGTAAAATGACTCATGCGTCATTTTACTTGAGTAAAATAACTCACGTGTGCGCCGGGCTTAAGTTGCTAGTATTACACTGAATCATCAATTAAGCCCGCTTACATAGTTTCTGTGATTGAACAATGGTTTTAACTGTCGCCTGACGTATAGTATTACAGTTATAAAAATTATTGTATCAAGCCTATTGTGCCACGTTTATAGGAAGTGGTTATAAGATTCCTAATAATAATAATAATAATAATAATAACATATTGCGCTCAATTAGTAAACGTACCAGAGCGAGCCAAATGACTGCCGCCTTTCCTACATAGCAGAGAGAAAGAAAAATAGAGCAGGTATAAACACAGGCTAACATCTGTAAAGAACGTTGAATGGTCAGTATAAATCTGCAGCTTACTAGAAACGTATAGCATTACACATGTTTAATACCATTGATGGTTAAAAGGGAGAAACGTCGTAGGTGCACATGATCTGTGCACATTGCAGCTGGTGCTAATTGCACTGAGCAGAAATCTAATGCAAACGCAAGGCGTGCGCAAACAGGTGCTCGTCGCTAAAAGCACGCGTTTTAGTTACACACTAGCAGCACGCATGCAGTCTTTGTACGCTGCGTCAACGATTTGTATGCGGCTTTAAAAATATGAGACGACCACAAAGCGCTCGCTGACGTCTGGCGCTAGCAGAAATTGTCGCACGTTAACCAAAAAACACGAAGAAAAAAACAGAGTGTACGACGCTATAGCGGCCGCGGATGAAAATAGAACGCACCTAACAGCAATGAGAAACAAGAGAGCGTTGGACGACAGCGAGGAACACACAGTGCGTTAAGTTGATTCTACGCGTAGGCGTATCACTACAATCGAACTTACCCTTCATGATGCGAATGCGAGCTCCAGCATGCGCGCGTAAAGTCACTGCCAACACGAAGAGCACAGTTTTACAAATGAAGTCAAGAACCAGACAAGGCCATAAGGTGCTCTAGGTAGGGCAGAATGTCACCGGACCTGACATTATATGCAACATGACGCCTAGACTTAGCTGTCGACGTATGTGTATCGATGAGTATCTGTCATCTGTGGTTGTAGACGAGCCCTTGTCGTCGTCATAGCAGTCGACGTAAGGCGCAGAAAAGAATTGTTGTCGCGTCTCACCATATGAACCAGTTGCAGTGAATCGACGACTGCGAATATCAGTGAAACAGTTCCGCACGCTTGAACTCGATCATTAACACAATTCCACAGATACGGGCGGTTCCATCTATCACCTTAAGTCACCAGCCCGCGTAGTCGTATTGCTTGTTTTACCTGCCAGATCTTACCACCTTGTATCACCTGTGCTAGGCTGCTCTATGTGCGTCTGTAATACACAGTGATGATACGGTCAGGAGAGAATAATAGACTCTCTATAGATCTCTATTATTCACTCCTGACACGGTTATGGTGATGTACGGCAGATATTCGTGGAATTTCGGTCCTCCGTTTCTTTTGCGCGGAAACTCGGCACCAATCTATCCCAGCTCGAGAGGGAATCATGGGGTCGCAGTCGCTTCGTACTTGGCAAAAATATTTCAGCCGCTTCATACTTCAACATGAGAGAAAAGCTGCGTCAAACTATAACATCGCTACTTCGGGCGTGTATTGCAAGCCACGTAGAACAAAAACAATAACAAGTATAATTATATTCAATTAAATACAAATCGTTTATGGCTGGTTTACGGAAATAAAATTAACATAAATCGGCAAGCATACGGCTTCTCCCGGAATACACGAGTTAGTCAAAATTGTACCTCTCCATGGTATGGTTAGTTGGTAAACTTATTGTAATTCATACATATGGAAATAAATATACTGCGCCAACATAACACGCTTTTATTCCATCCCAAGATAACACTTAAATATAACACTCCTACAACAACGAACTATGATGTAAATAGAAATATAACAAAATATATATCATCCGAGCTGAATCACTGCATGCATACGAATAAATAAACAGTATTACTTAAACAAGCAAGTAGATAATATTATAAATAATTGTAGCTTAACATAATGAATAGTATAAATACTAAAAACAACATTTAACCATAAGTATGGCATGTATAATAGTTTGTTTAAATTAACACAATGAACATGAAAAAACTGCCAGAAAAGCAACGGTGTAAAACAACAATATATAACACGTGTTGTACGTAAATTTGTTTCGCTAATTAACAACGTAAGATACACGACAATCAATATATTACGGAGCCGTCGGTGTGGCATTGGGGTTCACAGTAGATTTCATATCGTCTCTCAATAACTAATTACATCTTATATATATAATAACTAATTACATCTGATCTTATATAGTAATCACATCGTGGTAAACGGTAATCACACTGGATTCAATAAACAGTACAGCGCTATGTACGTCTAATAAATATAGTTATAAGGTGTGTTTGTTTGGACGGATCATATATGATCCAAATCCAGATCCCACGAATCGAATGATCGTGTGCGTTTGTCTGGTCAAACACTGATTCAAATTGCGAATTGCTGACGCTTCTCTGGCGAGGTTGAATCGAAGGGGATCCGGCATGGTGGCATTAGCCAATGACTGCTTGTTGCTAGTTATGAATTATCCTGTGATAGCTTGCAGCAAGACCAGACCCATTGGAAGCGCATTTGCATTAGTTTGAGCAGTTCAGGATCACGTTATCCAAGTACGATCCGGCCCTAACAGATTGTTCCTTGTACTACATTAATGCTTGCAAGGTTCGCGCGATTGGTGTATATCTATCCGTTTAGGTAAATACGTCATGACTGTTACGAGCGGTATGCATTGATCAAATATATTAGGTTGTACAGTTATTTCACTTACCGATTAATATATAACTGATGATATTAAATATATCGCCAAATTTTAGCCGTCAAGGTTGTTTTAATATAAATAGTGAGTTAGTTAATGAAGCAATACATCTAAGCAAACTACTTGGGCAAATTGGGGTCTCGGTCCAGGTCACGTCTCGAGCTATTTATTCACGCTGTTCGATGAGACTTGCGTGCGTGATAATTAACATCGTCCGTAACGGCAAATCGACGTCGTTTTAACGGCAAAAAAAAAGTTCATTTGCGTAATTTGACCATTCCGGATGAATAGCACCGCAGCTGTGAACGTTTAAAAATCTGTTAGTGCAAATATACCTAATCACGTAAATTGATTGCTGCTGTTCATCGCGTACTGTCTATTAATGTCAGTGAGTCTAATGACCTGACGCCATCATTAGGAATCAATCAACATCGTCGTGACGTCTTTGACCTCAAGTTCAGCTGACACACGATGATAACTATTAAACAACGCATTGCGCATGCGCATACCCCTGTCAGTGTTTCGCAGCCTGGTGGGCGCGCCTCGTTCTGCTCCAACGCTTCCATCTTTCGACCCAGTCTGAACATTATTTGTAGAACTGGGTCTATTAGCGCGGCCATTGGCTCTGATGTTCGATCTTAATTCGCTCTCAGTTTTCATTTCACGGGCAAGTTTTATATCCGTTCGCAAACGATTTTCTGTGTTCCCCGTAACGGAGTGTGTATTTTTCGCACGGTCTGTTTCACTACGTTCTCCATTCCCGAGAATTCCACCAACATTACGTTGATTTTCTCCGTCATCGTTCGTTTCCGCGTGAGTGTTGGTGCCAGTGCCCACGAGGATATTCTTGGTGTTATTGGCTATATTCAATTCTCTATTATTCTCTGTTGTATCAATCGAGGTTTCTGTCGTAGCAGTCGCTATATATAGGGGGTCCGTACCGACGCTTATTGTGTTTGTTGACGTTACGTCTGCACCTGTGTTGCGTACGCATTCGGGGCTGTCTGGTCGATTGCACTCAGCCATGATCATCGACGAACCCGAACACGCCTGCCCCCTGGCGGTGTTGCAGAGAAACCGACGGCCGCTATCGCTGAGTCGGGTCGGTGCTGGGATCAGCGTCTGACGTCGCTGCGTCACACACGTGCAGTTTCTCGTTCGTATCTATAGATACATATATATATATATATATATATATGATCTATATAATATATATATGATCTATCTATCTAGTAGATAGTATATAGTGGATCTACTATTATTCACTCCTGATATCTCTCTCTCTCTCTCTCTCTCTC
>NW_014577885.1:104299-106396 GCF_000485595.1 Priapulus caudatus | reverse complement strand
ATGTGTGTGTGTGTGTGTGTGTGTGTGTGTGTCTGTGAGTGTGTGTGTGTGTGTGTGTGTGTGTGAGAGAGAGAGAACGAGAGAGAGAACGCAAGATATAGATGTATCACACGTCGGGCCGAGATACGGTCGAGCGAACTCAACAACACTGGCGTATAACAAACAGCCATCGGCAAAACCGAGGTTAACGAGAGAACGCTCAAATAGCGCAGGTCACAGCCACACTCATTACGTAGATATATGCAGCTCCCAGCATTCCCTACGCGGAGACGACCAACCAACATGCGCACGCAAGTGTCGCCTATAACGTGATGACGTTAGTGCGCGTGAATGCTAGCTGAACCACATAAGGTTGTGTTGGTCTAGCTCACCGCGTACGGCTTCTACTGATTGCAGTACAGACGAGAACACAGATGATGAGAACATGCGTATAATGGTTAACTGCAATGACAGGGAGGAGGACGATGCAGATTGCGGTGTTGACAAACCCGATCGAGAACAACTATAGTAGATTCTATATAATAATATATACGACCGTAGGATGAGGAATTTGTGCGGTTCGTGTGTGATTCTGATCTTTCTCGAGATATTGCAAAGCGCATCTTCGCAAAGCCGTACGTGCACTTATCTATGATTAGCCGAGAGTGTGATTAGGTTTGAGTGTAGGGCTTACCTGTCATGTCTGCCGCCGCTGATATCACAGGATAAACGCAGGTAGCACGGGACCGCCTTGTCACGTACGCGAGTTCTTCCTGTGCGTTTATCTGTCTGTCTGTCTGTCTGTCTGTTTGTCTGTCTGTAGGTATGTATGTCTGGCTGTCTGTCTGTATGTATGTAAGTATGTATGTATGTCTGGCTGCCTGTCTGTCTGTCTGTATGTATGTATGTCTGGCTGCCTGTCTGTCTGGCTGTCTGTCTGTCTGTCTGTTTGTCTGTCTGTATGTATGTCTGTCTGTTCGTGTGTCCGTCCGTGTGTGCGTCTGTCGTCGAGCCGGTGTCTGTCTATCTGTGTTGTCTGTCTATCTGCTTTCCTGTTTGTCTGTCTGTACGTCTATTTGAAGAGTTGATCGTGTGCGTCGTCCTCTTTGCTGATCTATCAGTTTGTTTCCTCGCTCTTTCTGTCTTACCATATCTACATCCAACATGGAAATGCTTGACAATTGCACTAAGCCATTACTGGTTGTAGAAGATTCTACGTGAGGTTTTACGCCGTTTGTAGGTCACTGGGGCGGGATTGTGCAATCTTAAAATCTTGTTCATATATAATCTTGCTTGTAGTCAAAGCTAGACTATATATTGTGCAACCTACACATCTACACGCGCACACAATTTGTAACAAAGGCGAGCTACTGTTGGCCAGCCTGCGCGCATGTACGCGTGCGTTCGTGTGCGCGTGCGTGCGTGAGCGAATACCTGAATGTGTGCGTGCACGCGCGCGTACGTGCGTGCTCATGTATACGCGTGCGGGTCCGTGGACCTACTGTAATCCCGAACAGACAAAATGTTCACTTTAGTTGGCTTTAACGTTATGTTATATTGTAATACCAATATACATGTTGTATAACACTGTCTAAATTTCTTTTGCGTGCCCTTATAAGAATAATATATTAATATATAATCATTTTGATACATTAAAATTCCTAGCCAGTATGACGATTGTTATATATCTGGACATGCTTACTGTCCCACAGTAGGATCATATGCTGGACCTCACTAATCGGGGAGTTGCGCTAACACTGTAACAGCTAAGCCTACACTTCCAGACATTGGAGTCGGGATTACAGAGATTACAGAGGTTCTGGGGCTATGCTCGCTTACGTTGACCTCGTAGGTTATATCAGCCGATTCTTTCTCTCTCGTACACCTGGACTCCCCACGCCCATCGCTATGACTGAGAGGGGTAATCCATTGAGAAGTTGGCGCGAACCTGCTCGATCGGAGCAGGAGCTACTCGTATAGTGGCGTGATGATCCATCCTGCTCATAGCAGATGACATACCCCTAGCACTGACGGCGTGATGATCCACCCTGCTCGTAGCAGATGACATACCCCTAGCACTGACGGCGTGATGATCCACCCTGCTCGTAGCAGATGACA
>NW_014577885.1:98474-103708 GCF_000485595.1 Priapulus caudatus | reverse complement strand
GTAGTGTAGTGTGTGTGTGTGTGTGTGTGTGTGTGTGTGTGTGTGTGTGTGTGTGTGTGTGTGTGTGTGTGTGTGTGTGTGTCGCGCGCGCGTGTGTGTGTGTCGTGTGTGTGTGTGTGTGTGTGTCCGTGTGTGTGTGTGTGTGTGTGTGTTCGTGCGTTCCCGCGTGCATGCCTGTGTGCGCGTGTACGCATGTGTACGCACAGCGATGACGCTGATTGTGATGATGATGATGATGATGATGATGATATTGATGATGATGATCATGATGATGACAACTTCAGTCACTGATTACCTGCACGGCAATGACGCCGATAATGATGTTGACAATTTCAATTACAAATTACCGGCGCGGCTACGACGCCGATGGTGATGATAACAACTTCCCAATTACCTGCACGGCTATGACGCCGATGGTGATGATGACAACTTGCCAATTACCTGCACGGCTATGACGCCGTTAGTGATGATGACAACTTGCCAATTAACTGCGCGGCAATGACGCCGATGATGATGATAACAACTTGCCAATTACCTGCACGGCGATGACGCCGATAGTGATGATGACCTGTGATAGAGGGCTGACGCAGGGCGGCGAGGCAGCTGAGTGCTTCGCTTTCGTGAAGATTCTGTGGATGCGGTTGGCGCGCACCAGCATGGGCGCGTAGATGGTGGTGAAGCACAGCGGGAAGGCAACCTGCTTCGCCAGACAGACGGTGGTCGTCGGCTTAGCTAGCATCACCATGGCAACGCCGAAGCTGAGGACGACGCCGATGCCAGCGATGAAGCTCAGCTCTCGGCTGCACGCCTTGATCAACTTGGCGCGTCGGTGCCGCACGAACGTCGCCATGACAACGAGCGTGAGCGTCTCGCCGAGCAGCACGATCACCATCACGACGACGACGGCCTTGTCCGACCAGCTCGGGTAACGCGGCGGTATCCGGCGGCAGATGGCGCTACCGTTTCCCGACTCCGGCCAGTGCAGCGGCGGACAGGCGACGCAGTTGGTCCTGTTCGCGAGAAGGTACTCGTTCTCGCCGCATGGATGACACTTCCAGCAGCATGACGGGTCTAGCTGTATGACGTAGTGACGAGGCGGGCACGGCTTGCTACACACGGACTCCGGCACCGAGCCGACACGAGCCCACGGTATTAGCGATTCGTTTAGCGACAGCGTGTTGTCCTCCCACACGCCGACGGGCACGTGCTCGAAGCGACCGGTGGCGCCACGCCGAAACGTGTAGACCTGGTACCTTGGAATGATATCGCCGTTGCTGTCGAAGCGGATGTAATGGCCTGGATACGCCTCGAAGGTGACGTTGCGTACGTACTTTAGCAGCAGCGGGCCGCGTACGCAGGACGCCAGGTCGCTTGCTGATGACAGGTTAAAGCACTGCTCGCGCACGAGCGCGTCCAAAGCGTGAGCGAAGGCGTAGGTGGCCGTGTACAGGCCGTAGTAGACGGGCATGGGTGGCAGCCAGCCAGGTGCCTGCTCACCCAGCATGCTGTAGTTCGCGCAAGTGCCACTCGTGTCGCTGCAGTTCGTCACGAGATCCCAGTACTCTCGAAACCAAGGTTGATCACCTGTAGTATGTAATTATGCATAATTACATAATGCATGATGTATGTGACGCACACGCACGCACACACGTTCGCACGCACGCACGTATGCGCGCGCACACACGCTCGCTCATACACACGAACGTACGGGACATACACACACGCGAACATGCAAACACTTTGAGTTATGATAGCCATCGAGCAGAAACACTTGCCTCAAGCAAGTTTTATTGCCGTCCAGACAGTAATGAGGCATATATCTTCAGTATATATAGGCATTTTTTACAAGTCATAGTTATTTTCATAGCTCAGTGGCATTGACTGAGAAGCGTGTCGAAAGTACACGGGCAGAGCAGTGGAACCGCATGATTCACACATAATATATATGATATCACAACAATATATTATATTATTTAATGTACGTGCGATACATACCTGCATGCCAGCACCATTTTCGCAAGGTTGGCTACACTGCTCGAATGGCGCCCATTCGTCACACGTTACCGTGCCGCCAGCGACCAGGCATCCGTCGATACCAAACCCGGGCGAGAAACGGAAGATGTTCAGCGGCGAAAATCCTTGTGCAGTCACCTGCAGCAGACGAGAAGCTGCAGTCGCGCCACCTGGTAGTGTGTGTAAATATTACTACGAGCTTATAATAGAGTATTCTAAGCTCTTGATATTACAAATAAGGGTATAAGGAGTTCTTGTATTTAAAGAAATCTATATAATGACTGGCAGTATTTAATAGTGTTCGCCTTGCCGCAATAGCATTGCTGTTATGCGACCGATTGTCACCGGAATTGCTCACTGTTCTCATGCGATCATGGAGCAATTTTCGGGTACGCTGTGTCTTCCAATTGCGTCAAGTGGTAAAACATTTTGCAGACGAAACTACCGAATCCACTGTCAAATATTCCAATTTATTCTCTTCATTTACGGCCTCATAAAATTTGGTTGAAGATCTGCTATCATTCTAATAAGAGATGTATAAATTAGGTTCCGTATACGATTCATAGAGATTTATTAATTTTGCACCCGAGAGCTCTAATAAGAATATTAGACTATGGAATTTTAAATATATAATATAACCCACGTGTGTACGTGAGTACGGGCGGTCGGGTGTGCGTGCGCATCTGTGTATGTGCGTATATATATATATATAATTACTAATATATTTTCTACTACACTACTACTACTATACTACTATACACTAGCTAACTTACTACTACTAACTACTACTACTACTATACATTACTACTATCCTACTACTAACTTTACTACTACACAGTATCTACTACACCACTACTACTACTACTTACCTATACTCACTGCCGTGCTACTAACTACAACTAACTACATTTGCATAAGCTATATATCAGATGTGTTACGGATTTCATCCTACAGTAGTCCACGTCCAGTAGGAACGAGCTGTTCGGAATAAGGATACTCTATCCGTTACTGTCTGGCGGCACCGGCCCGGCTTTGACAGCAATGCACGTAGCCGCCTGAATGCAGCTGATAGAACATCTCGGTGGACGTACGTGTCGCGTACTCTACCAGGACGTGCAGCTACGGCGAAACACCGCCGGCCTACATTCCCGAAATCGCGATGAAACATCGACATTTTGCTTTCGATCCTTCCTCAAGGTCAGCCAATCGCGAGCGTCGGCCGCTACAAGGACAATGGCGCCGCATGGGCGTGGCGCAACAGGGGCTCAGGTTGTGATCGCTCGTTTCTATACCGTGCAGCAGTTCTTCTCCCGATCGTGATGGCGCCTGCGCGACACTGGCCCACTCAAGCGGGGCCGATTCATATGGGCTGTGTAGCGACCGCGCGTCCGCACGGAACCTTCGAAGACATTTGAGGAACTCGAGAGACGATATCGTTTCGCGTGTGGGCGCCTGCGACATCAGATTCAGGCGCTGGTGGCGACGCTGTTCACTGTCGAATACGTGCGGGTAATTATACAGCAAAACAAGGTTTATTATTCCGAATAGGCGAGGCTTTGTGAATCCGCGCTAGCCGCTTTGATATGCACATGCTTGATTAAAAAACTTAAAACATGACCATTAGATTATTTTGAATGAATCATATGTTCTAGAATATTCGCGTAGCAAGCTTGTTAATTAGGTTGGTCTTGAGTGTTTGTAAAATTAGTATGATCAATATCTCGTGAGCCGTTGCCTTATAAAGATTAATAATTATCATTATGTAACTTATCATGTCAATTAATCAACGCGCAAACTTCGGCATTAACTCGATTCTAATTAGAAATTACGGTGAATCGGTCCACATTCATGTAGCATATTGCACTCCGCAAGCAAAAAAAGAGCAGAACTAACAATTAGTCATAATAAGCAGCTAGTATATGCTAACAAGTTTAGCGAACACTCATTTAGACAATGCTGTGGATCTGTGTCACGTATAATATAAGAGAGCCCAATTGTTATGCTTCGTCCCTATCACACATGCATATGCATAAGCGCTACTGCACTGACGGCATTAATACATATTAACATTAAAGCATATAATATTAATTATAACATTATATAACATTATATATTATTATAGTTTAATATAACAATATTATATATATATATATAGTTATTATATATGATACATCATGCATCATCAATTATTGGCAATAAATTACATAGCTACAGGTGATCAACCTTTTGTTTCGAGAGTACTGGGATGCTCGTGACGAACTGCGCGAACACGAGTGGCACTTGCGCGAAACTAGCAGCATGCCTGGTGAGTCAGGCACCTGGACCTGCTGCCACCCATTGCCGTGTACTACGGCCTGTACACGGCCACCTACGCCTTCCCTCACGCTTTGGGACGCGCTCGGGTGCGTGAGCAGTGCTATTAACACTGTGCATTCAGCAATCACCTGCGTCCTGCTGCGCGCCGCGCTGGCGGCTAAAGTACGTACGCAACGTTCACCTTCGAGGCGTATCTCAAGGCCATTACATCCGCTTCGACAGCAACGGCGATATGTCATTCCAAGGTACCAGGTCTACACTTTGCGCGTGGCGCCACCGGTCCTTCGAGCACGTGCCCGTCGGCGTGTGGGGGGGACACACACGCGTCGCTAAACGAATCGCTATAATAACGCCGTGGGCTCGTGTCGGCTCGCTGCCGAGTCTGTGTGTAGGGCAAGCCGTCCGCCTCGCTAACTACGGTACATAGCAGCTAGACGGCCGTCCATGTCTGCTGGAATGTCCATCCATTGCGGCGAGAAAACGAGTCCTCTCGGCGAACCAGGAACCAAGCTGCGTCGGCCTGTCCGCCGCTGCACTGGCCGGAGTCTGGAAACGTTAGCGCCATCTGCCGGGCCGGATACCGCCGCGTTTAGCGCGAGCTGTCGACCAAAGGCCTTCGTCGTCGTGATGGATCGTGCTGCTGGGCGAGACCTCATCGCTCGTTGCATCGCGACGTTCTGTGGCGGCACCGACGCACCAAAGTTATCAGGGTAGCAGCCGAAGAGCTGAGTGCTTTCATCGCTGGCTATGCGGTCGTCGTATCAGCTTTCGCGTTGCCATGGTGAATGCAGCTAAGGCCGACGACCACACGTCCTGTCTGGCGAGCAGGTCGCCTTCCGCTGTGTGCTTACCACCATCTTATCGCGCTCCATGCGGTGCGCGCCAACCGCATCCACAAGAATCTT
>NW_014577885.1:96876-98447 GCF_000485595.1 Priapulus caudatus | reverse complement strand
AGCTGAGAAAGAGAGAGAAGAGCAGAGAGAGGAGAAGAAAGGGAGAGAGAGAGAGAGAGAGAGAGCGAGGAGAGAGAGAGAGAGAGAGAGAGAAGAGAAGGAGGAGAGAGAGAGAAAGAAAGAGAGAGATAGACGAGCGGAGAGAGAGATACACACAAGCGAGCAGAGAGAGAAAGGAGGGATGAGAGCGGAGATCGAGAGAGACCGAGAAAGACGAGAGGAGAGAGAAAAGAAACCAGAGAAAAGGAGAGAGATAGAGGAGATAGAGCAGCGGAAGAAGAGAGAGAGAGATGAGAGAGAGAGAGAGAGAGAGACAAGAGAGAGAGAGAGATGAGGGGAGAAGAGAGAGAAGAGAGAGAGAGGAAAATGGCGAAGCAAAAGCAACGATCAAGACGCTCGTGTGACGACCAGTATTCGACCAACGTGACTATAGAACATAAATAATCAAATAATAAATAATTAGTAAATAATAATAAATAATAATAATAATCAATAATCAATAAATCAGAGAAAGAACTATATATATCGGAGGCGGTGTGCAGGATTAAGATTAATTACGTGTGTTTCACAAGAGTGTCGATTATGTGTCGCTCCTGGACGCATGAGTTGCGTAGCGTATATAATTGCTATTGAACGCTGATTGATCCTCGTGTGTTACTGACGCAAAACCCGGATTATTCTACCTCGCTTAGTCACATAATCTGGGTTAATGTTTCTTCTCTGAACACATATTCCGGATTCTATTGCATCGTGTTGACGCATGACCCAGGTTATTTTACTCGTGTTATTGCTCGCATAACCCGGGTTGGTAACAAAACCATTGAACAAATTATTAAATAAGTTCATTCGGTTGGTAGAATAATATAAATAACAAAGTTCATTTTTACTCAACCGTGGAAATTTGAAACGTACCGCTGACGTTTCGCTTCCTGTCAGGAAGCTTTCTCAAAGCAAACTGATGTTAATCAGTTTTGACCAATCAAATAGCATCAATCCATTGAACAAACTTTTGTGAATGTTTCTGATACCACACGTGGCCACCACACGTGACCACCATTAAATCACTGCATGACGACCCATGCTAGTGCATCTAGAACATCTTCGATTGGCGACCGTACTAGGCTAAATATTCTTATATATCAATAGAAATTTAGAAATTTAGAAGTTACTTTTAGAAATTACAATGCCACTGGCTGAAGTTCCATTGCAAGCCGCATCAAATATTTTGTTAACGCAAACATTCTTCCACATTTTTCGCTGAAACGATTTTTTCTCACGAAAAAGGGTCAATATACAATGTGGACGATCGGATGATATGAAATTATATCAGAAGTGAATAATAATAGATTCTATTAGATCTATTATTAGCCACTCCCGATGATATCATACCATCACCGTTTCCCTTACTGTCTCCGCACTAGTACGTAGGCCCCTAGAGTGTTGTAAGAATGACGTTGCCGTACGTACGTGCGTTATAATGATGATGTTGCGATACATGCGTATCTTGCAGCAATGACGTTCCGTAGCGGGCGTGTGTTGTAGAAATGACGTTACTGTACGCGCGCGCGCGT
>NW_014577885.1:90182-92682 GCF_000485595.1 Priapulus caudatus | reverse complement strand
GCGCGCAGTCACGCATATCGGCGCAGATGACGGGGAATTAACACCTTCGTAGTTTTATTCTAGGTTTGCGTTAGTCGGGTAGACGGCAAAGATGAATCTCATCTACTGGTTGGTGCTCATCGTGCTCCTGCTCGCCGCCTACTACGTGTGGAACGCTCTCTACGGCCTGCCGTCGGACCTGCCGCCAGGACCATCCGGTTGGACACGGCTGCCCCTCATCGGCTCTCTACTGTCCACGCGAGCCGACCTACATGTCCAGTTTCAGGAATGGGCGAAAATCTACGGCCCGATATTCCACGTGCAGATGGCAACGAAGCTGTTCATCGTGCTTAGCGACGCTAAGCTCGTTAAGGAGGCATTCTCTAGGGACGACTTCGCCGGGCGACCTCACACGAACATCAACGATTACTACACGGAAGACCTAAAATACGGTGCGTGCGTGCGTTGCTGTGAGGGTCGTGCTGTGCTGTGTGTGGTGTGTGTGTGTGTGTGTGTGTGGTGTGTGTATGTTGTGTGTGCCTGTGGCTGGTGGTGCTGATGTGTAGTGTGTGATGTGTATGTGTGCTGTGTGTGGCTGTGCTGTGTGGTGGGTGTGCGTGTGTGTGTGTGTGTGGTGTGTGTGTGTGGCCGGACTGCCCGTGTGGTGTGTGTGTGCGTGTGTGCTAATACAGCCCAGCCTGGCTTACCAGAGTGCACGCGCATGGTGCTTAAGTCGCGAATCTGACTACATCGCCCGATTTGCTAGCTTCCATCGCGTATTGTAGTTCCCTTCTCACTGTATTGTCGTCCAGATCTTGTGTGGTGACCCTAGGAGTAGCCACGGAGTATTTATGCCGAGTATTTCTTCTTTTAATGCATTGACTGACTCTTAACGTCCAATAGCGACCTATGCAGTCAGTCTATAATTAAATGTACAAAAAGTATGCCTTTTTCACCAGACCACTACTAATTCGCCATTACCATAGGCTATATGGGATTTCGGTTAATAGTCTATAGAAAAGTTATAGTCTCCCAATTTGTTGAGAAATGCTATCATAATATTCTTGACTAATCACCATGGACATTATACGCATTACACTGCCAGAATATACGCGTTAACGCATGCTAAGCATTTATGCGTAACGCACTAAAATATGCTGTCGGTCTGCGGTGTATCACCGTGTATGCCTTAAACCTTATACTTGTACCCGTGACTCGTCCAAATGCTATATGCTGATAATGTACTGCTGCCTGTGTTGACAGGAGTTTTGTTCAGTCAAGGTCCAGCATGGAAGGAAAATCGCCGTTTCTCCTTAACATGTTTACGAGATTTCGGTATGGGTCGCTTCACGATGGAAGCAAAGATCATGGAAGAGGTGACCGTCCTTTTGGACATACTCGAGCAAGAGGATCGACACAGCGGCTTCGACGTGCACAACCATCTGGGCGTCAGTGTTTCGGCTATCATCAGCTCTCTTGTTTTCGGCAAGCACTTCACACACGACGATCCTTACTTCGTTCGCTTCCTGGATTGTATGAATAGACTAGCCAAAGCGATCACTCCCGACGCTTCCAACTTCATACCGGGGATCAGCCTGCTGCCAAACAGCAACTTTAGAAAGTACGTACGGAGACATAAGGTACATACGGAAAGCGTGAAGTTTGATAAAAAGAGCTGTGTGCCCATTACCCTATTGTTTCTCTCATTGACGTCTACGAATAATATCAGAAACACCATTAATGTCAGGAGCCCCATATGTGCATGGGGGTCGACTCGAAAGCCTAGTGCTACTTTGACCCTTACAGCACTTATTTGTTAGTAAGTTTACTATTCTTTTTTATTTATACTCTCACGTTATACCTATTATACACCTGCTGCATTGTAACTACAGTTACGACGTTCCTACTGCCATTTAACGGTGTCATTTCAAAACCACGTTTCATGTATGGAATCTCGGGTGGCACGATCGCAATAATATGTCTGCCTGCCGACGTATAGTCTTGCGGTTCGTATGACCTTAACCCTATTCTCTGCCTACAGGTTTAAAACCCATTACAACGAATTGAAGACAGATTTCTATGAGGAGGAAATAGCCGAACACAAGGCAAGACTAGACACCGAGAATCCTCGCGATTTCATTGACGTCTACCTGACGAAGATGATCGAACTGCGGAAGGCAGGAAAACACACGACCTTCTCAGGTTGGCGCCGCCAGGTGTCGCTCCTACACACCAATCACATACACCAAGTATTTGCTGTAAAGAAACATCGAATGTGGCAGAGAATCGTGTGGTGGATGAAGCTATATGTAGGACGGCGTCGAAATAAATGAGAGTGGAAGAAAACGATTAGACGAGTAATAGGGGGCGCGCTGGTTCCATTAGCCATACCGAGTCCATTCCATCAAGACGCCCACTGACTCTGGTGCGCACTCAGTTTATTATTTAATACGCACCAGCACTTATAGTTCATACCATCCAGCACCTTCTTTGTTTACTCATACGAACACAGATATTTTGA
>NW_014577885.1:82825-88419 GCF_000485595.1 Priapulus caudatus | reverse complement strand
TTATGCAGAGCTTCAATTTGAAATGGCCGCATGAAACTTGTCAAGTGAATTTAGTGTTTTTCGGAACCCCAAGAGAAATCGAAAACAGATAACAAAGATTAAAATTGCTTGCTTGAGTTTTATGCGCTCTTGGCGCACGTGGCATTGGCGTACGATGACTGATGAAAAAGGGCTCAAGCGATAGAGACGCACTGGTCCCGCTGAGAGCAAAGCGATTTGTGCTTTACGCTACAAGTTTGTCATCTGACGCCATGCTCTACTATCCTATGTACACACGGGCGGGCTCTGGCAAACGTCTCAATAAAAAATAAATCTTCACACAATTTTAAAACCTTATCCTCTGACCACTCATCTCCGTCCTCCCAATGATGTTAGAAACAATATTTTACGGTTAGTACTTACATGTGACATATCGTGACTAACTGACACCACTAACATTTGGTATAAATGGTTCCATCACCTTAAGAAATGTAAGAAATTACGAGCGTTTATCATCGCAGAACTCCGAACACGTTCGTCACAAAGCCTATAATATATGTAAACAAACACGCGCTGTTGCGAGGGTGGCCGTGCCTCCGATATCCATTTCGATTGCCCGCCTAAGCCAAGCCATAAACAAGCGCGCGGGCAAGGAGCGTCACCAAACACACGCTACGTTTATTTGGCTAAAACAATCGATGTAGGCACGGTTAGGATTTCTCCGCGAATTATTTTTAATTTGTAAGAAAAAACTTCAATGTCAATGAATGACGCACTCGTTCACTTTCCGGAAAGCGGGACTTAAAAATGCCTAGTTTTTCCACTCGGTGCGAATGCATCGGCCGGGCCTTTCATTATTCTCGAAAAGCAAACAGTGTCTCGCCAACACCTTCACCGCAGTTAACGGGTCACGTCGTTGACGCCCATTCATGCCCATTAATGAAGAAGCGCCGGAGCTTATATGCCATTACGGGAGATAGACAAAAGCACAGGCCGAAGGACGGTAGCGCAGTGCTGCATAAACGATCGCTTGCTATTTTCGTTCTTCTGTGCATAACTTCTATTTTCGTTATGGAAAGCCGTTCTACCTAGGCCAAGAATGCCCTAGTCTTGAGATCGGCGATTTCGACGTACCTTCAATGAGGTCCCCACTTCTTGAAATTATTCAACGGAGCAGGTGCGGCGTACGCTGCTGATTGGAAGCACACAAAGTGTCAATCCTCGCGGCGCGCTCGGCCATCATGCCGCCATCACGTCAAGAACGTTATAAAGAAGGAAAGCGCTACAACGCGTGAAATGCTGAAAACCATGTTGCAGTATTAGTCGAAATAATAATTCTTTCGAGTCGTGTTATTCGGCCGAAAAATCACCAGCTTCTTCACTGACCGGAGGCTGGTATTTTCGGCCGAAAAACCGACTCGAAGATTATTTATTTCGCACTAATACCTGCAACATGGTTTCCAGCATTTCATCCGTTTGTACGCTTTTCCATTCTTTATACGTTCTTACGACAGCTTCATGTACTGTCTCCGCTACTAGTACGCTAGTTCCCATATAGTTGTTGGTAAGAATGACGTTTCGCGTACGTACGCTTTGAGTTATAATGATTGACGTTGCAATACATGGCGTATCTGCGGAGCAATGATGACGATCCGTAGCTGGGCGTGGTGCTTGGTTTAGAAATTTGCGACGTTACTGCTACGGCGCGCGTCGTGTGGGTGCTGTGTTGTTGTGCGCGCGCGTGGTCCGTGTCGCTGTCGCAGCTGCAATGTTGTGTGTGTGGTGTGTGGGTGGGTGTGATTGTTCTGGGCTGCTATGTGTGTGCGTTTCCGTTCGTTTGTGGGGTGTCGCGAGGCCGGTGCTTGTTGTGATTGTGTGTGTGATGTGTCGTGTGTGCCTGTGGCGGCTGTGTGTGTGTGTGTGGTGGCTTGTGCGCGTTCATTTGGGTGTGTGCTGTGTTGTGTGATGTGTTCGTGTGTCGTGTTGTGGTGGCGCTGTGTGTGTGTGTGCGTCCGCGCCGGGGGGGCATTGTGTGCGGGTGCCGCGTGTACGTGTTGGTGTGTGTGCGTCAGTGTGGTGTGTGCTGTGTGTCGGTGTGTGTGTGTGTGTGTGTGTATGTGTGTATGCTGCATGTGTGTGGTGTGGTGTGTGTGTGTGTGTGTGTTGTTGTGGCTGTGTGTGTGTGTGTGTGCTGTGGTGTGTGGTGTATGCTGCACTAGGTGTCGTGCGTGTGTGTGTGCTTGTGCTGTTTGTGTGTGTGTGGATGTGTACCTGTGTGTGTGTGTGTGTGTTGTCGCTGTATGGTGGTGTGTTGTGCGGTTGTGTGTGTGGTTTGTGTAGTGTAGTGTTGCTGCTTGCGCGCGCGCAGTCAGGCGTGGGCTCCGCCTGTGTGTGTATCCTCCCCGGCGTTGTGGAGGGTGGTGTGTGTATGTGGTGTTTTGTGTGTATGTATGTGTGTGTGTGTGTGTGTGTATGTGTGCGCGTGCGCGCGCTGTGTGCGGCATGCGTGTTGTGTCTGTGTGTGGTGCTGTGTGTGTGTGTGTGTTGTCGTGTGCTGTGCGCGCGCGCTGTGTGTGCGTTTGCGGTGTGTGATCTGTGTGCTGTGTGTGTGTATGGTGTGTTTGTGTGTATGTATGCTGTTGTGGTGTGTGCGATGTGTGTGTGTGTGTATGACAAAGGTGTGTGCGCGCCGCGCGCGTGTGTGTGTGTGTGTGCGTCTGTGTGTGTGTGTGCTGTGTGTGTGTGTGTGTGCGTGTGTGTGGTGTAGTGCATCTGTGTGAGCGGTGTGTGTCTGTAGCGATGACGTTTGCTGGTACGTGCGTGCGTGTTAATTTCATAACGTTACAGTGGTTTTTGTGCTAGCTGTAGGCGACGATCTGCCGCGTGGGACTGGCGTCATCTTTGAGTAGGATTATTCAAACGCCGATGCGACGCGCACTAGTATAGAGGGCAAGACGGTGATCACTCAACGCATCCGTTGCCGCCGCCACGTGTGTGGTGTTATATCGCTCGCCGTTCTTATTATCAAGCCTTTACACACCGACATAAGCCTATATAGACCTATATAAGCACATAATGCCTACATTACCTAAATGAACATCTGACACTACGTAAGCCTATGATACTATCAAGAGCGTATAAAAAAGGAGAGCGTACAACGGTTGACAATGCTGAAACATTGTTGCCAGTATGTAGTCGATTAATAAACTTTTCGAGTCGTCGTTTTCGGCCGAAAATGCTCAATTTTTCACGCCCCGTTCATTATCTCAGCGTAGAAGATTCTAAGGAAAAGCGGTTTGTTTTAAATTAACAATATTAATTTAACAATATTAACATTCCCTAAATGAACATCTGACATTACGTATGTAAGACTGTGATACTATCAAGAGCGTATAAAAAAGGAGAGCGTACAACGGTGAAATGCTGAAACCGATGTTGCCAAGTATGAGTCAAAATTAAAATTAATAAACTTTCGAGTCGGTTTTCGGCGAAAATACCAGATTTTTCACCACTCATTATCTCAGCGTAAGAAGATCGTAGAGACAAGCGGAATGTTAAATTGTTATATTAACAAGGTAGGACAGCTGATCAATAATACCGCAAAGAATCGTCAAAATAATTCGACTAATACTGCAACATGGTTTCACCACTTCATCGTTGTACGCTCTCCTTCTTTATACGCTCTTGATACTATATAAGCCTACATAACGCAAATAAGCCCATGATAGTATACGAGTCTATATATAGCGTGTATATGCCTATATAGTACTTCATGGGCCTATACGCGGACTTCGCCGACGTGTCGCGATGCGGCCTTGACGTGTGGGAGGTACGAACACTCCAAAGTCGGTTGATGTGTATTTTAGCGGGGAATCGCCAGAAATGCAAGGTCAGCTCTACTGCACGTAGACGCACGTTGTCACGAGTGTTGTCCACAATCTGTTTTCTGTTCATATTCTGTTTCAAAGAGACGCCGCCATCTACAGTGCTTGAAAGCATGTCGACCCGTAGCGAGCCGTCGCGGTTATCAAATTCACACAACGCTATAATACTACAGCGACATGTAATAAATAAATAAATAAATAAGCAAATAAATAGTTCAGTTATTTATTCTGTATTTTTTTATACGAGTTGCCGCCAATTTCACGCCACGCACATTTCTGGTATATTTCTACAGCCTCCCAGTTATATTTGGCTACTACGCCTATGGGAAACCACAGTTTAATTACATTGACTAAATTGATGTTCCCACCAAACTCTCTCCCTCGGAAATTAACGAGAAATATAATTTACTAAATTAATTTTAATAAATTACCGTAACCACTGTATTTATTGCCCTAGGTTCAGGAAGAGTTGGATCGTGTGATAGGAAGAAGTCGACTGCCGTGTCTGAATGATCAGGCTAGTTTGCTCTACACACAGGCCACCTTGCTCGAAGTATTTCGGAGAAGTTCAGTTGTTCCTCTGGGAGTCTTTCATGCTGCTGTGAAGGTCAGGATATATTTTAATGAATTCATTTATTTTTTTAACTCAGAATGAATTCAAAAGGGGGAACGGTTTATTATCGGGACGCGCGATTAGACCATTTTAGTTATCTGTGAACCGAGATATACCTGGAAAATGTTTTGTGATTCGGGAATAGAAGTTAAGCGGAATGTGGGGAAGACGAGATTGCGATTTTAATTACCTATGAGCTGGGAGATTCTTCTTAGGGAATATCTTCTTTAGGAGCATCTGTTTTATGGAAAATCCAAGAATGAATTCACCCACCCGTTCCTTTTTTTATAAAAGTATACCGTTTGGTTAAATTTATTTAAGGTTTACTGTGTCATTCAGGGTCATGTCATCAAAGGTAACGCGTTGCTGGCTATTATACAGTCGATGATATTCCAGGATCCATGATGCGATTATTAACGATGCTCTCTTAATTACAACTCTCCAGGAGACAACCTTAGCCGGATACAGAATTCCAGAGGGAGCTATCATCGGTCCGAATCTGTGGGGAATCCACCACGACCCCGCTCTCTGGCAGAATCCCAACGAATTCCAACCGGAACGATTCCTGGATTCGGATGGAAACCTGATGAAACCGGACACGCTGCTGCCGTTCTCTACTGGACTGCGAGCGTGTATCGGCGAGCTTCTTGCCCGCCAGGAGGCGTTCCTCTTCTTTGCCAGCGTTCTGCAGAAGTTTAATCTCGTGCCGCCAGAGGGCGGGCCTGTTCCAGAAGACAGTGGTTTGCTGAGCCTTGTTCTGGCACCCAAGCCTTACAAAATGCGAGCCATCGTCCGTTAGGTTGCCTATAGGTTCCTGGTTGGGATTCTTAATGATCTGTTAACATAATCGGAGAGATGTCGGCTAATTATTCCCGCTATTGGGGTAAAAATTAAAGTAACACGTAAGAATTCGTGTGTTGCTTGTCCTTATAAAGTATACACGCACGCACGTACGCACCCACGCACGCACGAACCGACGCACGTACGCATTCGCGCGCGTAAACACACACACACACATACATAAACAATCAAACAAACAAACAAACACACGCACGCACACACGCACACACGCACGTAAACAGACACACACACACACACACACACACACACACACACAC
>NW_014577885.1:62242-78972 GCF_000485595.1 Priapulus caudatus | reverse complement strand
GGAGTCGGTTTTCGGCGACAATACCAGATTTTTCACCACTCATCTATTCTCAGCGTAAGAAGATCGTAGAAACAAGCGGAATGTTAAATGTTATTATTAACAAGGTAGGACAGCTTATCAATAATACCGCCAAGAATCGTCAAAATAATTGACTAATACTGCAACATGGTTTCACCACTCACCGTTGCATGTTACGCTCTCCTTCTTTATACGCTCTTGATACTATATAAGCCTACATAACGCAAATAAGCCCATGAATAGTATACGAGTCCTATATATGCGTGTATATACCTATATTAGCGTACTTCATGGGCCTATACGCGGACTTCGCCGACGTGTCGCGCGATGCGGGCCTTGACGTGTGGAGCGACGAACACTCCAAAGTCGGTGATGTGATATTTTAGCGGGGAATCGCCAGAAATGCAAGGTCAGCTCTACTGCACGTAGACGCACGTTGTCACGAGTGTTGTTCACAATCTGTTTTCTGTTCAGATTCTGTTTTCAAAGAGACGCCGCCATCTACAGTGCTTGAAAGCATATCGACCCGTGAGCGAGCGTCGGCGGTTATCAAATTCACACAACGCTATAATACTACAGCGACATGTAATAAATAAATAAATAAATAAGCAAATAAATAGTTCAGTTATTTATTCTGTATTTTTTATATATTAACTATAATATAATATTTATATAATATAATTATAATATATATAATATATATCTATAATTATAATATAATATAATATACATATAATATAATATACATATAATATAATATATATAATATAATATAATATTTAATATAATATTAATATAATAATAAATATATTATAATTATAATATATATATAATATAATATAATTAATATATAAATATACTATAATATAGATATATATATATATAATATAATTATAATATAATATAACATAACATAACATAACATTATACCTATGACGTGAGTTGTATTATATATAAGCTAATTAATAAAAATAATATAATGTTTCCCTGTGATAGGCTTGCGTTTTCCATAAAAATTAAACCCTATTGAAATAATTAGATTCAGCTGCACTTCTAGCGGGCTCTCCGCCATGTTTCTATCTACCGTGTGTGATATTACCTGTGGTGTATAATGTAGATACACTCTATATCTATATATATATATATATATATTATATATATAGACACTCTATATATAATCTAAAAGGGTAATCCTAAGGTCCTATATCTCTCTATATTATACCCTCTTGATATTACCTCTGGAATCTGCATATAAATCTGCACCTGAATCTGTATGTTATATATCTATACACTCTATATATATCTCTAAGTTTTATACTGCTGATATTAGGCCTACATCTGGAATCTGCATCTGAATCTTATATTATCAAGAGCTAATAATATACATATTAGGAGCCAATAAGAGCTATTAAGAGCTAATAAGGTATTATTAGCTCTTAATATTATATATATATATATATATACTCTACATCTCTCTATACTATACACGCCTGGCATTACCTGTGGAATCTGCAGCAGGCCTAGCACGCGCGCCACCAGCACGCTCGTGTGGCTGAAGAAGGCGCCGACGACGCCGACGACGCGGGCGTGATCACAGCCGACCGTCGGCAGAGCTCCGGAGCACTCCGGCGACGTGCGTGCCAGCTGCAGCGCCTTCGCCATACCGACGATGTCCTTCGAACAGCTGTCGAATATCGTATACCCGAGCTCGACGTCGGCGAGCAGACGGCGGTCGGCATTGATGACGCCGACGAGATACTCGATCGCGTAGGCCGTCGGCACGATCCACGGAAACGTGACGTCGGCGCCGCACGCCTGCGTCGCGTCGTAGACGTGTACCGGCATGATGGCGGCGAGGTTCAGCTGGCCCGGCTTCGTCATGTGCGTGTCCGGTACTCCGGGAATGTACACAGTCTCGTGCGTCGACCAGACGAGCAGCATCAGCAAGCCGATCTGCCTCGCTATCTGCATCTTGGCAAGCGGGCGAGATCAGTCAGTAGACTAATGCGAGTAACCCGCGACAAATTATATACGTATGCGAACGACTACCGCGATCACCTAACCGCGGCAGTCGTAACTCCTTTGTTGTTTACGATAGATTTCCCAAAAGCTTTCAAATTTTCTTTTTGCGAACTTGCAAACGCAGGTTGTGCGCCGCGGTGTTATTCATGTCAATATTCTCGTGGCTGCAGTTTCTTTGTCAGGGGGATTATTTTAAGGTGAGCAATGTGCCGCTGAAACTTTTATAGAATTATAAAGAATTCCTTATAGCGAATTATGACTCGTACCGGAGACTGTCTACACATGTGGAGAGATCGTCATCGTGGTGCGAATGAGTGGATGTGAATGAGCATCGTTGAGCCAGAGCGCAACTGACCAATGTTTCTACGATTCCTTTATAATTTCCTGATTCGCTATCCCGCTGCGTTTTTGGCGACTGCGCAGGTGCGCATCTGCTGCGATGCTCATAGTAACTGACCGTAGGCGTGCTACTATAGGAAGCATACAACAGTAAGCCTCCGCACTATTTGGTCTCTAGAAAAAGCTTTTTTGGCATTTTTTTTCGGTAAAATTCGTCACTAGATTGCACTCTTTTGCATTATGCACGCAAGTTAGATGCATCGTGGAAGTCTAGAAAGCATTAGAAGTAAAATTGGTCTTGTCGTGTAGCTGTGAGATTCCGTCAAGTAGCGTAGCCATGGTGACCGGTTGGTCATCTTTGTGTTTGAAATGTGATCAGACTACTTTGTAGAAATCCGCGTCATAGAGCCGGCAAAAGTTTCAAGCGGAGCATAGAGCATGCATCTATAGTTATTTAACATGAATAAAGTGTATGTTGTGTATGCGGCGAAACAGGGTCAGAATTTAAAAATAATCGGGCAGATTTTACCGAGTAAACGTCGCGAGTACCGGAAACATATCGATGCGAAATATAACGCGTCTGCATAATATATGATATCGCATAACCGATCTGTCGTTCGTTTTGCATATAATTTCTTCGCCATTAAGAATTTACATCAGAAAAATAAAGGATTTTCAACATATCCGAACACACTGCAGGCGGTCGAATTGTATCGGCGTGTTATTAGTCGCTAGTAATGTCCACGACAATGACGAAGGCAAGTAATATATACGGTTGTACTATTATCTGCCGAGACACCGAAGGCCTAACATGTCAATTATTCATTAGACAACTATTCATTTCCGAAATTTCCTGCAGCACCGACGAAACAGCGTGAATAGATGCTCACAAATGGTCAACATATCGCGTAGCAGTGGCTTACAGTGAATAGAACACTCCGGATCTATGTAGAGGGGTGAATATACCGCCGCTCGGCATCGCATTGTCAGCTTATACATCGCCGTAGGTGCGCTGCGCCACAATAATTACATATGATCGTGCACCACTGGTGGCATCTCATTGCAAATTGCGGATATAAATAATGAGGTCGTTTAGTGTGGTCGTTATAGGCACCGCCTTATGTATGCGCCACATAAGCGCGAGAAGGATTTCACTTAACTTGAACTTGGTGTGATGAAAGCAACCCATAATAGTTTGTATATCAGACGAACATTAATAATTATAGATAAACGGATGTGCGCTCGAACGGATTTGTATGAAATATAAAACGGCGTAAGAATCATGCGAAATGCATTCGATTGTGTTGGAAAAGGCGTAATGAAAAGGGCGTAGGAGTAGGAGAAAATTAAAAGTAGGGAGAGGAGGAAGAAGAGGAGGAGGAAGAAGAGGAAAAGGAGGGGAGGAGGAGATTGAGCAGACACAGAAAAAGGTGAATGAGCGGTAGGAATAGCCAGAAGAAAAAACGATGAAGGAGAATGAGAACAGAAAAGAAGAAAAGGAGGAAAGTAGTAGGTGGAGTAGCAGGAGGAGGTGGAGTAGCAGGAGGAGGTGGCGTAGCAGGAGGAGGTGGAGTAGCAGGAGGAGGGAGTTGAGTATGGAAAGGAAGATATTTAATTTATTTTTAATTGCTTGAACATCCTGATGCTGTTTCTTCCGAGCACTAACTAAGGAGTAACGCAAAAGCTAGACATGTCGTTAATGAGTGGAATCTTTACACAGCCTCCTCCCTCATGTAATTAGCTAGCTATTACACCGTCATCATCTCTCTTAATTAACATTTCTACCGTGCATTTTTTCATCATTATTCCCATCGTTTTCATCATTGTCCTGTAACCCTTTAGTTTTATCCTTATTATTTCCGTGCAGTAATTCACTCTATTTCTTCCCCGCTTCCGATTCTTCTTGGAGTTTCCGCACCTCCGTACTGCGCATTGATGCTTCTCCATGCACGGCCTCTTTATTCCACACATCCTACCTATCTCTTCTGTCGCCTCCTTCTCTCGCCCTCAACTTTTCTGTTCCATCAATAAATATTTCGATCACGAGTCTATACGCTGTGAATATTTACTCGTCGTTCTGTTCTCAAGAGCCTTTGTACTTGAAACAGCCGCGTATAAAATGTATATGTATCAATAAATGTTGGTAGATTCTATGTTTGACCGTTTCCAGTAACCGCATTAATTTTGTTAAGTTTTGATAGTGATTTCCATTTAATTAACAACGCGTGCGCTAATGTTCGTGATTTAATTGTTGTTTGATTGTTTGCGATGTTTAATTATCCTACTAAATGTACCTGCTGGCAATTTTCAATACGAGCAGCCTTGTCTATATACGCTTAAGTATTTTCTGGCTAACTTAGCTGTTAACGATTCTCTTGCAGCCTTGCCTACGCTTTCTAAGTATTACCTGACAAATTAACCTGTAAGAGATGTACCTATATAACCAATATCCCGGCCTTGCTAGCAAATAATGAGGGACTAGGCCTATATACACATTCCTCTGATACCCCTTATCACATATACTTCTCACAATTTTCTAGACACACAAAAATCCAGTCTAAGTAGGCCCTACTAGTAAATTCTAGTATTTTGGTACTATGTTACATCGTTAGTCCGATTTTTACGTTCGACTGTTTCATTACGAGTTGTTCCTCTCCTTCGGCTGACAACTATGGCGGTGCTCATTTTTAAGCTCGTAAAACAGTAAAGACTTCTTCACTGCAGTGCCATCACCACGCCAATGATGAAGGATTGCCGCTCAACACTCTCGCCGTTGCACTAGCTCGTCCAGCCAGCCATGACGGATCACACTGTACAGGCATTAGTCGTTGGTGGTGAAAGGAAACGGCTGCACCGCCCCGTCGCTCGCTCTACATATAAAGCGGCGTGAAAGCCGCGCCTGCCACTGGCCGTTCCAGTTCAACACTCTCGGGTGCAGTGACACGGCCCATATGAGTAATAGTAACGCAGCGAAGCGCATGCGACTAGCTCTTCGTCCGCTTCACAGACATTGTCAGGCGGTGGCTGACAGGTGTACTTAGATCCATCCGACGTCACCGACCCCTCTTGCAAACGACGCATATATGCATCGGGACCCCTGTCCTAGCAGCCCACGCAATACTCTGAGCGTTTAGATTTGCGACCGAAGTTGGTGTTCGCGGTTGGTTGTGAGACAGCGAGAGACAGCAGAACTGCGCTGCTGGTGTTCACTGGATATACAGCAGTCACGATGCGCGCATGAATCACGACGGCAGCATGGCCTTCCTGCGAAAAAAGGAGATCAAGAAGGCGCAGTACTATGTGTGGTTCCTCGGGACCAAGGAGAGCAAGGGTCTGCGCGGGGAGCAATACATTCGCCCGATCGCGCGACACTTCATCAACGAGAGCACCGACGACAAGTCGAAGGTGACGTTGCAGGTGTGCGACAAAGGCGTCAAGATCGTGCAGATCGTCACGAAGAAGGCGACGAGCAAGGCGAAGACGGACACGATCAAGTACTTCATCCCCGACCACTGCGTGACATGCGTCCGCCACGAGGCGGCACCCAACGACGACATCGTCTCCGCCATCTTGCTCATCTACAACCCGGAGACGGAGTGTCCCGTGCACGTGCACTCGTACCGCTGCGACTCCGTCGAGACGGCGACGCGGCTAGGTCTGCATCTCAACCAGCTCGTGCACAAACCCGAGAACCAACGTCGCTTCGAAGCTCTCGAAGAGAAGCTGACCCGCCAGGGCGTGCTGCCAGCGCCGCACGCACCCCTGGCGGCGGGGGACGCCGCAGTCCTCCCTGATGTGTCTCACGGCTGCGTGTCGCAGACAATGATCGGTGACCTGACGAAGGAACTCGAGCAGAGGTTCGATGCGGAGAAGGTGCCGATCCTGCTGCCCCCTCGCGACTACGACACGATGTGCCGCAACCACGGCCAGCTCGACCGCGTTCGCAACCGCAAGTCTCTCCAGGTGAGCATCGTCGGCGGGAACTCAGCCGTGCGCGAGGAGGACGAGGGCGAGGAGGAGGAGACGATAGAGGAGGAGGAAGAGGAGGCGGTGCCTCCGCGGCCCACGTCGGCGTTCGAAGGCCGATCGAGTGGCATCGGGAGCAGTTCGGATGGAGAGCTACGCGGCAGGCCGTTACTGTCGACGGTGTGCGGGACAACCCACGCCCGCCAGTCAAGCACCGACAGTGCGGGCGTCGACAGCGGAAACATGTCCGAGGACGAGAAGGCGTACATGAACAGAGCAGCTGTCTCCTTCACGCAACAGCAACAGCAGGGGCAGCGACAGTGGCAGCAAAAGCAACAGAAGCAGCAGCAGCAGCAACAGCCGCAGCCCGCCACCGAACGCCAGCTAATCAAAAACCATGGCAACGCCGGCAGTGCTCATGACGTCATCTTGCGTCGCTGGCCCGGTAAAGTGCTCACGCCCTCTGGCAACGACTCCGGTAGGGTCGCCAACGACAAACGAGGTGCCGTATCTCACTCGCGAAACCGGAGAAACGATGGCGTAGAGGATTCTGCCAGCACTAACAACGTCGGATGGTTACTACAGGGTATGAGACTGCCGGAATACGACTGCGACCGCGCACAGAGTCGCCACAGTGACGGTCGAACAAGCCACGCACACGGCGGCAGTGACAAAAACTTGGCGCGGAGGATGGTTCGTGGAACAGGCGAGGTAGACAGGCCTGGCTACGATGCGCACAGGGGTGGCTGCGATGTCGCTATTGGTACTAACAGTGAGCCTGATTGCAGCGCGAGCGCCTACTTTGGTGTCGATCACGACTACCCGCTTAGGCAGAAGGAAGTGCGCAGCCTGTGGGAGAACGAGAACACAGCTATGCAGGAGCCATCGTCGACTCGCAGAATGAGATCCGCGGCCGAGGAGGTGTCCGCTCATCGAGGCATTCTCCGACCACGCCACGATGACCAGTTGACCAGGTCATCTGCCAGAGCGTTCCACGCTGGGCCCGATCACCCGATGATGTCATATCTCTACACCGATCCCCCTGAATGCCCCATCGATGACCACCACGCAAAGTCCGTCGAGTTCTCGGAGGGTACTAAGAACTCGTACGCCCGCAGGTGCGATGGGGGCACGCCTCCCATGCACGATCCCTCGATGCAGCACGCTAACATCGGCAAAGAGGAGTATCAGCGCATGCTTCAACACAATCACAGACGCCCCACCGACGCCGAGCAGCGGCACATCATGAGTGCGGCGAACGCCAGCAGGGAGCAGCAGCGTCGGCAGGACAACATTGCCGAGCTGCAGCCGGCAGCGGGGCGGCCCCGTAACTACGAGCAGCCTGCTTTCTTCGGCGAGATGCGACGCCAACCGACCCGCGTCATGTTTGCGTCGACGCCCGATCTGAATCAGAAGCTGGACGAGCTGTTCGAACGCCGATACATGTTGGATGAACGCGACGCATTTCAGCGTCTCGACGCAGCTCACGGTCGCGAAGTAGCCTACGGTCGTGACGCAGCATACGGTCATGACGCAGCATACGGTCGTGACGCAGCATACGGTCATGACACAGCTCACGTTCGTGATGCAGCTCAAGGCCGTGACGCAGCATTCGGCCGTGACGCAGCCATTAGTCGTGACGCAGCTCACGTTCGTGACGTATCTCATGGTCGTGACGCAGCTTACGTTCGTGACGTATCTCACGGTCGTGACGCAGCTTACGTTCGTGACGCAGCTCACGGTCGTGACACAGCCTACGTCCGTGACGCACCTCACGGTCGTGACGCACCTCACGGTCTCGACGCCCACCTGCGACGCAGTGCGCGTCTCGGTCACGACGCGACACAGCGTCATGACGCATTGCACGAGCACAAGCGCGGGCGAGGTTGGTCACAGGAGCGTTTGCCGCAAATGTGTGCGCAGCCTTCGCGGCCCGTCAATCTCGTGCCACTCAACGTTCGCATGTGAGAAAGATGCGCGTGCCGCAGTGCGTATGTCGTTGCATGATGAGTAACAGGTAAAATACGGGGGTTCGATATCGGAAACATCACACACACACACATACACACACACACACACACACACACACACACACACACACACACACACACACACAACACACACACACACACACACACACGCACACACACCACCGAACACACAAACACAACACACACACACACACACACACACACGCAAACACACACAGACAACACCGCACACACACACACACAACACACATAACAACAAACACCACACACACACACACACGCACACACCACACACACAAACACCACACACACACACACACACACACACACCAAACACACACACACATCACACACACACACACACACACACCACCACAGCACACACACACAACACATCACTGCACACACACGCCCCCCCCCGCCCCACTACACACAACATATATATATATATATATATGGCTATCATAAGTCTAAAATGTCATTACCTTTGCACAACACTTCATGCGCTTGCAACAGTAATGAGATTTTACTCGTGATGAATCATGTGATGAATCATTTTGATGTTTCTGACAACAGACCCCAGTGTTATCTGGAACAATGCAACATTTGTATCAGTCTACGCATTATTTGTTACCGCGCATGATCAGACTTTGTAGATGGTGTAGGGATGGTGCGATTCTAATGGCTCAACCCCTCCCCCTAATGCATCATTTCTCCTTCTCCTATTTCTAGCATATTGAATACTCGCATGAGGCGCGAGAGGCAAATGTTCCGCGCGCGCACACACACGCACGCAAGCAAGCAAGCACGCACTTGCACGTGAGAGTAAGAACAGTTGGACAGATATTTCATATTCACTTCCTCATTCGTGCCAATTTGAAATCTTTTGTGCCGCCCATGAAGAAATAATTATAGCTTGTGTATAAGTCTTAAACCAACACAGCGGTGAGCCATCTCTCTCGTTCTCCTCGCCTTGCTCAGGCAGACTCTATACTCCATGAGGTTTCTCCTGTTCTACTTCTTTTATAATTTTTGATAATCGCTATATACACACGTTTCCCATTTTATATACGTTTCAGGTCAGCATCGTGTGTCGAATATTGATATATATACGTGGTGTGAGTGTATCTAACGTCAGGAGTTCATGCTATTGTCGGCATAAAAATGACTAAACATGTTTACTGAAAAACAGGTGTTTGCTAATGTAGACACTGTGACACGGCACATCGGTATTTTAGTATTTGCGTGACTATCATTCACGGACAAAATTAGCTTCATGTAATAGAGGGACAAGCAAGCATGCTCGACATGTGTACACAAACCAGTGGTCCCTTGTCAAAAACATCATAATTATATAGTTAATCATATACGTAAAAAATGTGATAAATTTCAAGTTTGATGTCTTGTAAACGTTATGACACTATATAATCATATTATTATGTTTCTGACAACGGGATCCTGGGTATGTTGATCCGGCGCAAACCATGTATGTTGCAACATGTTCTGCTTGCATCTATGACAAATGCGACATACGCATATATACATTCTCCTATGACACTATTTGTCATAGGAAGATTCTTCCTATGACAAATATTGGCGAGTCAACTTCGTTCCCTTTTACAGCTCAAATTCACTGAAATTACGTTCATAATCGCGCTCTTAAACTCTTATTCTGATGCGCACAACACATACAACAATATTTGTCATAGGAAGAATCTTCTTATGACAAATAGTGTCATAGGAGAGCGTATATGCGTATGTCGTATTTGCCATAGAAGCTAGCAGAACAGGCTGGGTACATTCCCTCGCGCCATCACGACGCAGACGGTCTGCTTCAAAAAGCGATCATTCTTAACCAAAAGGTGCAACTTGTGTTTAACATACAGTCTAACCGCTTCGAAATAACTCGTTGGTGTGAATTAACCGACCCGTTATCCTCCTGCGTATAACAAACTCTATCGGCAAACAGAAAGGCGCGCATTGCTCTAGTTGAGATGATTGCTATGCGTGAACCGGTCCGCCTTAATTCCGTCGCTCGGTGACGAGTACGACGCCATCTTTGTGTGGTTATGAATTGCCTAAACCGCTGGCACACATTTTTCATGTGAACGCGGCTGTCAGCGGGATGACAACTTGATCGCTGGGTTTTGTCACTAGCGTTTAATCATGCTAACGATGATAACTATATATGTAAACGATCACGCGCTGGTACTGCATGGTTATGCCCTTATATAGAAATATGGGTAAAGTCTCGTAATGATAGTAATGCTGGTTGTGCATCCATATTTCTATATAAGGGCATAACCAGTACCAGCGCATGATCGTAACCGCTGTTGTAATTTATGCTATCTCTCTCTCTCTCTCTCTCTCTCTTCTCTCTCTCTGCTCACTCCCTACTCCTCCTCTCTCTCTCCTCTCCTCTCTCTCTCTCTCCTCCTTCTTCTCTCTCACTTCTCTCCTCTCTTTATTCTCTCTCTCTCTCTCATATGAATATCCCCGCTGTTTGCATGTGAGACATAAGGAATAGAGGTTAACAATTACCCCACCTACAGTTACCCCCACGCTCAGGAACTATAGAGCTCCCTACGTAATATGCGTATTCTTATATAAAGACAAAAACATTATATTATATAATAAATCCTCTCCGGAAATTCTTAACTGGATTTTATTCTCGCGGCGTTAAATACGCAATGTTTGGGTTGAACCCGCTTCAACTTGTTCCGCGCTAGCATTGTAGTAAAACAAACGTCTCGTTATGTGTTATATTATCAAGAGCTAATAAACACCTTTACTAGCTCTTGATATTATCAGAAGTAGATAATAGCGGTTCCCTATTATCTACTTCTGATATTATCTAACTGCGTTCGGGCGCGCTCGCGTGTGTCTATATAGTTATACAAGAAAGTGTCGATGTTATTAAATCGTCATAACGTGTGAGCTGAACTCGGTTGTTCTGCCACCTATACTCTCAATGCGACGAATTTGTCTATAAACTAGTATAACTCGATCAGTAGGTACGTTTAAGCACTGCTGGTAACTTTACATTTATAGTATATTGTATAATATGTAAGATATTATTAATAATGTTATATTATTTAGTCATTAATAAAATATATTCAATTTATTTAACCAATAGAATTGTCTTTGTGTCTTGCTAACTTTTACAATTTACTATGTTTGTGAACATAGTTGTTACTAAAGTAAACAATGCAGTCTCTGAACAGAATTTAATGTTTACCGTGGTATCTCGACCTAGAATATAAACGTACGGAACACAGCTGGATATATTGCTACCTGCATGTTCCATATAAGTTCCGTGTATTGTAGTGGGTAAACCAAAACTAACCAGGTAAACTCAGTAGGTGTTGAGCTAAGCTGTGAAAACTCAGAATAAAGCAGTAAGCCAGAAATAATGCACAATAATATTTACTCGTAAAACAAGATAACAATAATTAAGCACAAGGTTCTCTCTCTGAACGAATTAGAAAACGAGAACACAATTCTACCGGTCCACACAAGGTCACTATGTCTCTCACAACTACACTCAACGTGTTAGTTCATGCTGTCTATATACTATCGACTCTCTGATCTACTCTACTGTTTCTATTTCTCCCTCTGTAAGCCACACGCGAGCTCGCTCTTGTATACTATCTCCCGAAACAGGCCGTCACTGCTTCTTTCACGTCGCGTAGTTTTCCAACATTACCACCGAATTGCGTCACCACACGGGCAGCATATCTTCCTCGCTCTTCTAATAACTGATATACTAATAACTATAACTGCGAATTGTCTGTCTCAAGTGACAGAAGACACTTGACCAGTAGCCGGACTATTCCTATAGTCAGATTATTTATCCCGCCAAACCAGTGACAGAACACACGAGGTCAAACAGCCAATCGCTCACACTTCTTGGTGCAACGACCCGTGCTTACAATTCAGACAGTTTCCCATCTCGTGTTGCTCAACTACCGGCTATCATTCCTATTTGCTACTACATTGTTGAGACCAAGTGTTGTTTCTGTCACGAGCAGCTATACATCCGTCTAAACTGCATGCTTACAATATAATAATAACAACATCCCCCTCTCCTCCCCACCCCAACGGACCTTCACCTCGATTTGCATACCACTACAAACTGTTCAGTGAGAAATTAAATCGCAAACTGCATTCGAGAAGTAATGTCCCACATATTAAATAATGAATCAGTTTTCGCCACTCCATCTTAACAATAACCCATCTTAACATAACAATCACTCCATCTTAACAATAACCCGATTAGGTTTTTGTGCAGCTCTTTTTACAAACAAACGCATGCACGCACACGCGCACGCACACGCGCACGCACACGCGCGCGCACTCACGCACGCCCACGCACACGCATGTACGTGAGGCCGTTTTTCCTCCAACTTTCCTTTCTGCATCTCTCGAGATAATTGCCTCCTTCTACAGACGCCGCAGTTCCTGCTAATTGGTGACAAGAACACGGAATTGTTTCTACAGTATGCAGTTCTGTAGTAGGGCCTGTTAACCGATCACCATGGAGCAGCTATTTTCGCTCCGATCACAACAATAGAACAAGGAAGACTTCAGCGAAAGGCGCATCTATACAATATCGTTTGTCGACCTCCACCAGCTGCGTATAGATGGGTACCTGTCAGGGATCAACGCGACGATCACCGATGCGTGATGGAAAGAGACACGCCCGTCTATATCCAGACTAGAGGCGAAAACTGGGTTTGTAGAGTGCTGGCCCTGCAATGCGGAAATTACACAATATGGGCAGCAACGACTTTAGTATACAGGAAGCAGAAAGCTGCGATAGTAAAGCGATAGGCAAGATTTAGTATCACAGAAAGCAGAAAGCTGCGATGGTAAGCGACAGGCAACTATTAGTAACGCAGGAAGCAGAAAGCTGGCGATGGTAAAGCGATAGGCAACGATTTAGTATCACAGGAATCAGAAAGCTGCGATAGTAAAGCGATAGGGCAGATTTAGTTATCAGCAGAAAGCAGAAAGCTGCGATGGTAAAGCGATAGGTACGATTTAGTATCAAGGAATCAAGAAGCTGCGATAGTAAAGCGGATAGGCAAGATTTAGTATCACAGAAAGCAGAAAGCTGCGATGGTAAAGCGATAGGCAACGATTTAGTATCACAGGAAATCAGAAAGCTGGCGATAGTAAAGCGATAGGCAAGATTTAGTATCACAGAAAGCAGAGAAAGCTGCGATGGTAAAGCGATAGGCAACTATTTAGTAACGCAGGAAGGGCAGAAAGCTGCGATGGTAAGCGAAGGCAACGATTAGTATCACAGGAGACAGAAAGCCTGCGATAGTAAAGCGATAGGCAAGATTTAGTATCACAGAAAGCAGAAAGCTGCGATGGTAAAGCGATAGGTAACGATTTAGTAACGCAGGAAGCAGAAAGCTGCGATGGTAAAGCGACAGGCAACTATTTAGTAACGCAGGAAGCAGAAAGCTGCGATGGTAAAGCGATAGGCAACGATTTAGTATCACAGGAATCAGAAAGCTGCGATGGTAAAGCGATAGGCAACGATTTAGTAACGCAGGAATCAGAAAGCTGCGATGGTAAAGCGATAGGCAACGATTTGGATATACTAGCCAGCTTTCTCGGTCATGATATAAGAGTACATACTGCATTCTAACGCGACTGCCCCTTGATGTCATGGCAGATTCGCTCTGGTTTCTAAATTGGCCTTTAGGCCTTATGGCAACGGCGAAAAAGGTCACGTTGCTGAATGTGCTGGAAAGGGGCTGAGTGAAATACAGTATAGATGCGAATGATGAGGTTGAGTTGGAGGATGATTGTGGTGACTCTGATAGTGCATTGAAGACACAAAACAATTGAAAAGAGTATTTCAACAAGAGAAAGGTGCCTGTCACTCAGACAGAACACATACCGATACAGAGAGGAAAGCGAATAAAAAGAAAAGTTGTTTTCAAAAATTGACAACCTTTGAGAAGGATGCTGTAGCATGCAGGCATTTGCTTCATCTATTATAAACAAAAAATTGCCAAGTAAGCAGTCTATTGTCACATTTCTTGTTCTTCACAAAATAGATAGATCATGGACAAATGTAAAAGATCACATTAGAAATAATTATCTTAAGTGGTGCGTAGGTTTGCCACTTTAAAAATGTTTTTGTTGGTTAACATTCATTGGTTAGTAATCACCTCTAATCCTAAATTATTAGAATCCTTATTAATCCTGCACCATTAGTAAAAAATATTAAGAGTGCTACTGCAATACACAGTGTAACTGTTTGAGGCATGTGCGTTTTTAATACCATGCAATCGAGTCCTAACTGATTTAGGCATATAATTTCACTTCAGTTACTTGCGGTGCGGTCCTATACAACAAAAATGTGAAGTGTTGTGAGTAGAATATAATGAATGGTTTTCTGTATGATACTTGAATATTTATTTGCCAAAGTCCAGTTTCAGAATTGTTTGCATGATACTATGGTATCTAGGCTGTGAGTTGCAGTTTTTCTATTTAAAATCCAGTATTTTTTTACTGTGTGGTTGTAGAATATCTAGTTGTTAGAGTGAAAATTGTCACTTTGAGCGTAAGCGTAATCTGTTGTTTCTATATAGTTAATTGCCAACGTTGCAGTACATCAATGTGAGCAAAATGTGTTTTTTGCATGATAATAGAGTACTAATTATTAGAGAGAACACTTAGCTGATACTCGAATACTTGGTGTGCAATGTGAAGTTTCTCAATAAAAATTGTACATTAGTGAAGTATCTATAGCAACCAAAATACAGTTTCTCGATTTATATTGCAATTGTTCTTTTTAAAAATAAAAACGTAATAAGCAACGTATTGTAAAATAGTTTCAATATGTGGTCGTTGCATGATTTGCAGAAAAGTTTCTAGTAAGGAAGAGCAGGGCGTATTAACTTTAAATTCACAGTACATTGTAGGCATAATTGTACACTTCATATAGCTATTCCCCAGTCAGCAGAACATGGAGATCTATTCCCACTGTGATGAATTTATATGTCGCCGCAGTTGGTTGATAAAATGCGTTGGAGATGTGTGTGCGCCCGGCCATAACACTAGTGTCTGCCAGTCGTAACACTAGTGTCGCCCGATGCCATAACACTAGTGTCCCCAGTCATAACACTAGTGTCCCCGATCATAACACAGTGTCCCCAGTTCATAACACTAGTGTCCCCGATCATGAACACTAGTGTCCCCGACATAACACTAGTGTCACCCGACTCAATAACAGCTAGTGTCCCCGCATCATAACACTAGTGTCCGGCCGGTCATAACACTAGTGTCCCCGATCATAACACTAGTGTGACCCGGCGGTCGTAACACGATAGTGTGACCCGGTCATAACACTAGTGTGTCCTCACTTTCTTAGGTAAAAAACGCGAATTGCTATATGTACTTAAATATAATTTTTTTTATCACAGCAATGCTCAAGGGGTATCAAATTTTAACTCTGAAAATATTATGGCACCTACTGTAATTATTAATGCCAGCGCCCAGTTAGTAGGTTACAGACGATTGTCCCCACTTGACACACAGAACAAGTAATGTGTGTGTGTGTGTGTGTGTGTGTGTGTGTGTGTGTGTGAGTGTGTGTGTTTGTGTATATGTGTGTGTGTGTGTGTGTGTGTGGTGTGTGTGTGTGTGTGTGTGTGTGTGTGTGTGTGTGTGTGTGTGGTGTGTGGTGTGTGTGTGGTGTGTGGTGTGAGTGAGTGTCTGTGAGTGAGTGTCTGTGAGTGAGTGTCTGTGTAATTGTGTGTGTGTGTGGTGTGTGTGTGTGTGTGTGTGTGTGTGTGTGTGAGTGAGTGTGTGTGTGTGTGTGTGTGTGTGTGTGTGTGTGTGTGTGTGTGTGTGTGTGGTGTGTGCTGTTGTGTGTGGGTGTGGGTGTGTGTGGGGTGTGTGTGTGTGTGTGTGTGTGTGTGTGTGTGTGTGTGTGTGTGTGTGTCTGTGTGTGTGTGTGTGTGTGTGTGTGTGTGTGTGTGTGTGTGTGTGTGTGTGTGTGGTGTGTGTGGTGTGTGTGTGTGTGTGTGTGTGGACCGACGTGTATGGGAGTGGGTTGCGTAACGATATAGACATCTTTTCGCGTCTAGCGTTTGTTTTGTTATTGCAACAGTCCGAGGTGACGCGAGACGCGTAAAATTTGCGTGGTGTTAGCTTCTTTGCCATTGACATTGTCTGTTGTCTGGAAGGCAAGAGAGAGAGGCGCGCGAAAGAGTGAAAGAAGGAGAAGAGTGAGAGAGTATGAGAGAAAGCGACGAGAGAGAGAAGGAGAGAGAGAGAGAGAGAGAG
This sequence comes from Priapulus caudatus, assembly GCF_000485595.1. Classification (NCBI taxonomy): domain Eukaryota; kingdom Metazoa; phylum Priapulida; class Priapulimorpha; order Priapulimorphida; family Priapulidae; genus Priapulus; species Priapulus caudatus. Next base: position 62,323 of record NW_014577885.1, on the reverse strand, counting down.
AGAGAGAGAGGAGGAAAAAGAGAGGCGAGAGAGAGAGAGAGAGAGAGAGAAAAGGAAAGTGAAAGAGAGGGAGGGAGAGAG
>NW_014577885.1:41942-62232 GCF_000485595.1 Priapulus caudatus | reverse complement strand
CTGATTGTGGCTCATATTCTGCATAAATGCAGTGAAGCCTGTGTGTGCTGTGTGTCCGCCCGTGCGTCGCGTGCGTCCCGCGTGCGGTGCGTGCGTGGCGAGTGGCGTGCCGTGCTCTGGCGTGCGTGCCGCTGCGTGCGTGCGTGCGTGCCGTGCGTGCTGCGTGGCGTGCGTATGTGTGTGTGTGTTGGCTGTGTGTGCTGTTGTATGCTGTATGTTGTGTGTGTGCTGTTGGTGCTGTGTGTGTTTTGTAATCAACTGACGAGTGGGGACATTTTCAGTTTTTAACTCGACTGGCGTTGACACTTGACACGGAGGGCGTCCCCACTCGTAAGATACCAGTTTATCGTGATATTTCCGTCATGTGCGCTGTCACGCCGTAGTAACTAAATATGTTACTGTGCCTCGCCACACGACGGAGGGGCGCTGCAGAAATTGTTAGGGCTTTCTGGTGTCGGCTGTTTTCGGCGTGTGACCCCCCCGGGGCGTGGGGTGCGGGAAGGTGTGTGTGTTGGCAAGCATGACATGCGCGTTCGATGCGAGTGGAGAACGTCTGGCCCGTGGCACTCGTCATGGATGCAGTCCGCGCAGTGCGTGTTTGGTAGCTGCATAGTCAGCTAGCAAACCCTGGCGATATGCGGCGTTCGCGATGCGCACGCGTCGCGAGGCATGCCGCTGCATTCACCCTGTAATTCACGTATGGACAGACGGCCGGGAAGTGCTGCATTACCATCTTTAACCAAACTCGATTGCTAACCGCCCTCGCAGGCTCTTCTTTACGCAGCTCTGGTGTCCACCACTGTGATACGCTTCTCATCACCGCCCCTCACCACTCGTCCCCGGGCTGTATCTTGGCCCCCGTATCTACGTGCACCGCTACTCTCACTTATGACAACATTCCAAATGCACCCACCTTACCTATTTGACGTATGCAGATCTCCCACCCCACCTACTACCTATTCAGCTACCTCCCGGCGCAGCTCGGGTCGGTACCTTCAGATTACCTAACAGAATGACGGCACCGTCCCACGTACCGCTCCCATACCCGGCCCGCCCCCCTCCTTCCTCCCGCCGCCACCCGCCCCGTTACCCCCCCCCCCCCCCCGCGGCCTTGATATTATCGTTATAGACTTCCTACCCACACCCCCCGTAGACGCCCGGCCCATATAGCTCCTACGATTCACTAGTAATCACTACTATCTAATGTACTGTTAGCAGTAAGCCAGTGCACTAGCTATATGTGATACGACTGTAGTTGATAGCACATGCTTGATGGCATATACCGACTACGCTCTCCTACATGCCGCTATCTAATCCCTAAATTACACCTTAATAGCAGAGCGTAAGGTTTATGATTAGCCTGTAATTACGTACTGGACACAAAGTCTTTACATTAAACGAAATGATCTGGCTAACCTCAGTTTAATCAGGCACTCTGCAACAGACTGTGAAGCTAGCATACGCTTGTCTATAGGTATGGCCCTTATAATGTCGGTGGTATCCTGCCGTATTTATGACACGTATGTTTTAGCACAAACTCAACGGTTCGTGATTAATGATCTTATAAGTCGCCTAGAATTACGCTACTGGGTGTACTAGATTTAGCGAAATACGATTGAGCGTACGTACCCTCTTCTCGCAGGGTTACTTTAGGCTTATTTCATACGATTTACGCTCGACGCCGGTCGTTAGTCTAATACATTACTACCTAGTTTTCTAACTGACTACTCGGGTAGCTGTGATACAGGTGCGGACTACTATCGGTATGAGGCTGGTAGTTAGATACCACGATCGGTTGATTATTCATACCGACCATACGGGCTATTCTATGCCTATTAATCCTAATTCCGTTAATTACGACCGGTACCTATGTGGCTTAGCGAGGCGTATATTTTTTTATAATAAATGAGCTTCGTTGTTACTATTAGTCTATTAGTTTTTGTACGTTCGAACAATAACGCCAACAAGGCAAACAAACTTTCAGTGACTCCTGTATTAAATTGTGAAGTCTTGTGTTTCTTGTGTTTTATAGAAAACAATTTCTAAAAGAGAGAAGGCATTCCGTGCTTGTTTCCACGCAAAGGAGCAATGGTACACAGGTTTGGTGTAGCTCCAAGCAAGTCGGATGGTGAAGTGTAGGTTTTTTTCTTAAAGTTTAGCTTCCAATAGTTGCCAGGAAAACAAACCCCCATTCACGTCTGCTTTTTTCAAGATAAATTTTCTTGCATCATTTCGTGGCGATATTGTGATATCGTTACATTGTATATATTGTATATGTATTTATACTCTGAAATTGAAAATTTTTCCGTTTAGCACATTTGTTACATTGTAACATATACACAGTGTTATAGCACAGGTATATGGTGTATATAATCACCATATATATATATAGCTAGATGAGGCATATATAGTATATATTATATCTATATATGTATATCATATATAGGTAGTAAGCACCCTGTATAACTGTATAACCCCTACAACACCACAGAAGTGCATATTAATATAAATGCGTTGGCTACGATACTGATGTAGCTTCGCTTAGTAAGTGGCACATAGTCCGATGTTTCTCGGCAATTGGTTTTTATAGTTTTACTGGTTTTTTATGTATATTAGCAGGAACTACTTTGTACCGATTCGATGAGCGACGGGGTACACGAGACGGCTACCTTGCACGCGCAGCTCATATTAGGTAAAGTATATAAATTCATTATAGCATGTCAGCCCTGTATCTGATCACTCGCGCAATAGACACGATGGCAATAATAATTAATACAGTGTACCCTGTTATACGCTGATGGTGCGGGTCCCATTAAATGTGTATAACTTATAATGTTATATGAGATCCATAAGGTTATTAGCGTGCCTAATATACGATTATAAAAGAAGAACAGGTTCCATCGACTCATCGGGTTATAGTCCGAAGTTCACGTTCAGTTAAAATAGACGCATGATGTGTTGTATATTCCTATCAGATGTGTGGACTTTTTGGCCTTCACTGATAAAGGCTCATGTTATCACTTAAATTATTGAGATATTCTCGAGAACCAGTCATTACAAAAATAGAGATATTGGTTCATAACGGGCATTAATGTTTTTGGTTATGATTCCATTTTTGGCATTCGCATCCCGAGGTGTTGGTATCTCTAAATATGTACTGATAGAATCGAAGAAATGCTTCATGGTTAGCTGTTGTGTTCTTCCACATTTGCCAAGAACTGGGTATCACAGGAAGCAGATTGCTGTGAGGCCGTAAAGAACATGGACACCGTTAAGTATCCAGAAAGCAGAGAGCTGCGATGCGTAAACGCGACCAGGCAGACGATTGTAGTATCGACAGCAAAGGCAGCAAAGCGCGGCAATGGTAAATGCCGACAGCCAACGATTGTATAACGGCAGGGAAGCAGAAGAGCTGCGATCGCGTGAAAAGCGCCAGGCAACCGATTTAGTATCCACAGGAGGAGCCGAAAGCTGCATGGTAATTGCATAGGCAACGATTTAGGGTTAAGCGTCAGCGGAAGCAGAAGCGTGGGCGATGGGTAAGGCGTACAGGTACGATTTTAGTATCACAGGAGAGAAAGCTGGCCAAATTGGTAAGCAACAGGCGCAGACATTTCTGGTATCGACAGGAAGCAGGAAAGTGTGACGCGTAAAAAGCAAAGATGGCGAAAGACGATTTAGTATCGCAGGAAGCCAGCAGAGCTGTTCGCCATGGTAAAGCGAATGGGCAAACGATTAGGTATCGGCAGGAAAGCAGAAGCGCGATGTAAAACGCGAGTAGCAGAGAGAGAGAGAGAGAGAGAGAGAAAAGGAAAGTGAAAGAGAGGGAGGGAGAGAGAGAGAGAGAGAGAAGGGGAGAGAGAGATCTAAAATGCACACATGCGTTCGCAGCGACTTCGACCGTTTCAATAATATAATTATGGCTAATATATACACAGAAATCGTATTTACTATTAAACTCTTCATGTTTATGTATACTCCTATTTTTATGTTTCATGTTTTCCCTTTATGTTTATCTCCTATTAGTTCCACGCATAAATGTCATTCATATGCTTTTCTGTATCACGCAATCTTACCACATTCACAGCACTGTGCACAAACTCAAAGAAAGATATATTTTATTCTTTTAGATGTCTGTATATTTCTTTGAATTTGTGCGCAGTGGCGTGCGTGCGGTAAGATTGTGTTCATACGTGGAACTATTAGCCTATAGAAAGAAAAACAAACATTAAGCCTTGGGTAGGACATGCAATGTGTTTTCGTGAGCATGCAATTCGTGTATTTATTCCCTATCATTGAAACAGCTTAAGTGTGCATGCGTCCGCAAATCATATACACAGACACTTGAAACGTTTCAATAATAAAATCATGGTAAATAAACACGAAATATATTTACTAGCAAAAACTTCATGTTTCTGTAATCTTTTCCGCCTATTATTAGTAATAATTTCCGCAGCGGCGTGCGTGCGGTGTACTTGTGTGTTGCATAGGAGCAATTAAACCGCGTTTATAGGAAATATTTAAATATTTATACCGGTAGTAAATACATTTCGTGTTTATTTACCCCATCTTTTTATTATTGAAACATTATAAGTGCATGCCTATGATCATATCAGTATAGTGACCAATAATAGATTAGTTAAAGAAGAGAAAAAAAGATCAGATAAGAAACTGAAAGGGAATAATCGCGATAGATAATCGAAAGGGAATAATCGCATATTATTCACTTCTGATCACATACACGGTGTAATACATACATACATACATGCATACATACATACATACATACATACATACATACGTACGTACGTACGTACGCACGCACGCACGCACGCACGCACGCACGCATGCATGCATACATACATCACACCACACAACACACACAACACACACACACACCACACACACACACACACACACACACACACAGCACACACACACACACACCCACACAACACACACACACACACACAACAGACACAAGCAGCACACACACACACAGCCACACGTACTACGTACGTACGTAACGCACGCACGCAGGCCGACTACACACACACACACACACAGCACACGTACGCTACGTAGTGTGTGTGTGTGTGTGTGTGTGTGGTAGTTCGCGTGTGTGTGCGCGTGAATGTGCATTACGTGTTTGTTTGTCCAGCAAGCGTATGTGTGTGGCGCGAGAGAGATAGGAGAGGAGCAGAGATATAGTGGTGTGTGTGTGTGTGTGTGTGTGTGTGTGTGTGTGTGTGTGTGTGTGTGTGTGTGTGTGTGTGTGTGTGTGTGTGTGTGTGTGTGTGTGTGTGTGTGTGTGTGCGTGCGTGTGAGTGTGTGTGTGTGTGTGCGCGCACGCGCGCGAACGCGCGCTTAAAAGCGTACAAGGTGTATCATTGTCATATACTTAATTATCAATATCGCCCTCCAATAATATTGCATTAAACCGATTTTCTCTACGTGTTCATCTGTCGCACCATATTGGTGCTTTAGCTTGATGGTGAATTGACCAGTGGCGCATAGCTGATCGAGTTCTTATTTATTTTACTTGGGGGGGGGAGACACGCGCGGTTTGTGTTTTGGGCAGTTGACCGTGGGAATTCGTCATAGGTTTCTATATTTTATTCAGGGGCAACAGCCTCCCCCCCCCGCCTCTAACTACAATCGACCATACATGTCGATCTTCACTCATCTTTTATTGATTAGTAAAAGTTTTTAGTCGAAATAGTTTAAATATTTGATTAAGTGGAATCCTTGTCTATACTGCAATTCACATTCAATCTTTCTTTAACTGCCAAAGTTACGAGGAACATGTAGGCTATTATTCACGGTCTTAAAAACTAATACGTTTTTTAAGGGCCGAAGCTAGCGGGGTCAACGGGGCCAGTTACCCCCCCCCCCTCCGCCCCGAGAAATGTTACATGGTCAATGGCGAATTGCCCACGGTCACATACCCGGAACCTATAACCAGTACGTAACTTTGCCTCCAAGGCGAAATATGTTAGCTACGCCCTTGTTATTTACTTTCGATTCGCGTCTGATATAAATAATCGAAGAGAATGGAGATTGCATTAAATATTTTATAGTGTTAGGTTCCACATACAGATGGCGCTATAAAACAGGAAAATGGCGTCCCAGGGAAGTTCATTTTTCTTCACAACAGTTCAAGCTTTAGCAAGATCTTTAGCTGCTATTAACCCCACGCCATGGGAACAGGTACATTTCAACACACAATACTAGCCGTATTCGTTATATTTTTACCTGTCGTGCGATTTCACCATTTGCATCGTACGAATGCAGCTAATAGCAAATAGGCTTACAACTGGCTACACTGTCACTCTCACTGTCACTGTCACTGTCACTGTCACTGAGTTAGTCCGAGATTCCTCTGACCAATGCCCACACCGACGATGTTGGTGGATTTGGTGTGGGTTAGGACACCAACCACCCACGGCCACACTTAAGGAACCACCCAGGAACCTAACCCACACCAAATCCACCAAAATCGTTGGTGTGGGCATTGGTCAGAGGAATCTCGGACTATCACTGACTGACTGAGTCTGACACTGACACACCCACGCGACTTCTGATTGGCAATGCAACACAAGTTATATGCCAAGTATTGTGCTTAATGTGTAATACATAACATATTGTGAATCAGTTGATCTATTATCTTAGAGATCTATGTGTCTAAAGTAAACTGTACTTATCCAGGAGTTTGTATTGACATCATATATTGACAATCTCATTGCTCCTGCAGTCTGTCATCGACTCTATGCCATAGATGTTATCAATAATAATAATAATAATAATAATACGGCCCATTGGTCGGCCTACTGATGGTGAGGAGCTTGCAAGCTCACTTAAAGCTAGCTCCAAGAAACGGTATTGCTAGGGTTAGAATACCGTTTCAAACATTGGCTGCAGCTAAACACGTAGTTGTCTTATTTGCCAAGTATCGCCAAAGAACACTTCACATGTGATATACCAAATGAATCCGTATACATCCACCTTCTTGTAACCATCAGTGCGCTACGATGCGCTGGGTACTTACGGGGTTACAGCGACTTTTTGAGACGAATACAAGTTACAACCAAATTTATGAATTTGCCACCATGTTTGCTATCATTCCGACTGTGACTAAAATCCGCAATGAATTGAACAAGGGAAATTAAACGATCTGCGGTCCTCATGTAAACCACCCCTACATCCGAGAACATGGCATCTAAGGTTTTTACAAATGGCCCAGACATTTGTGAACATCGTTTCACTTGCTTTGGTGTATATGACCGTGAGAGCCATCGTGCAGCTATTGTACTATTTCTGAAGTATATTCTAGCGAGTTTTCCGTTTCGGGTTTTTCGTGTCTCTCTTCCATTGACTCATGCGCAGTGTAAACATGGCAGGTAAAGCTGATTGGAAAGTTGATATGCTGTGAGAATTAGCAGATTATACCATGAATTAAGAGATACATTCTAGTTTAGAAGCAGGACAACTGTGAGTTAACGTTCATATTTCAAACAAGGCAAGTCAAAGGTGGTAATAGAATAGTTTTATTTGAGATATACAGAGTTATTCATCTAGATCTGCAGAGGTGATTGTTTTTTTGTATGGAAGGGTGTCAGGCTGTATAGACAATCCGTCGCACAGCCTGGTCGGGCTAACTTAAAGCTGTCTTTAAATTAATAAATAAAAATAAATAATTGAGCAGGTTTAAAAACCATGTTTAAAAACCACTTTTTTTCTCCGAAACTACTACTAGTACTAGTACTCGTACTAGTGCATAATACTGAATTAGTGAATATGGTCTCTTGATGTTATATTTTGCTGTAAAATTATAGTAAAACATTGCATAGTATTAGTTAGAAGCTACTGTGAATTCATATATGAACTGTACTGTGGGTTACTTGCAGGTGGAGCGGCTGCTAGTCATGTGCCCAAAGGAGACTTCCCAGGGCACATACATAATTACGCTGCGCTCACAGCAAGCCACAATAGCACTGGGAATTTATATCCTCGAGTCTGGCTTGCAGGTAAATCAGGTTTCCAATTACTCAACATTATGCATAATCTTTGCTTACTTTAGTAGTGATTTCACAAGTTAAGATCAGTATTAACTTTACTTAGAGCGGTTTAAACTACGTATACGATTCCAATCGCTATGTATTGCAATGAATACCATGTCATACCTGGGATGCAATAGAGAGTAAAACAGATGAATGATGTTTTTACATTGATATGTTTTCGCAGACATTGTATCGGAAATTTAAATCGGTTACTTTTTTTCAGTATAATGAAGAGTTGGTGCCCTACCTTCTTAAAGTGCTACAGGGACTTGTCAAAGCACATTGGGTTGATGAACATGTGCCCAACAGCCCTGATCGTAAGTATGCATGAGGGACAAACATTTCTCTTTCTTTCTCTCTATCTCCCTCTGTCTATATCACTGTTTCTTTCTTTCTACAGTCTCTACCTCTTTCTCTGTCGCTCTCTGCCTCCCTCCCTCTCTTCCTTCCTCTCTTCCTTCCTCCCCCTGTCGCCTGTCACTCGCTATCTCGCTCTTCCCTTTATATCTCATACTCTTTCAATTTCTCATTCTATCCCTGTGTCACTATTTTTCTTGTCTGTATGTTTGACTATCTGTCTGCCTGTGTTTGTGTGTCTATCTATATCTGTATGTCTATGTTTATATTTAAGGAAATAATGGTTTGTATTGAAGAAAATCATTTTATTCCATCACTGAGACTGTATAGGATAGTGACGCACATGTGTAACTCTCTGATCTCTGTTAAAGGAATCCCGGAAAGTGAAAAGTTCAGCTTTTGTTTGACTACACTACTGTCAGACTTGGCAGCTAGATGTGAAAAACACAGAGAGCAGGTAAGTCTCATGCACACTAAGAATGATCACCAAATTTACTCCCAAAAAATGAAACGGGACAGTGCTGGGCAGTCGAAGCGTTCGTAGCAGAACCATTTAAGCTGGTATGTTCCAACACTGCCTGTATCATGTGTATATTCCATCTAACTGTTAGTGCCTTGCTGTGCACAATTTAGAATGTGTATGGCCTGTTGAGTTAGCAGGCATGAAATCCGCAGTCATTCTGTTGTGGGCATAAGTCAATGTAAGTGTAAAAAAGGATTTTAGCAATGGCCTTTTTTCAAAAGGTAACCTTGGTGTGTGAGACTGAGTAGACACTATACTTCTAGTCGTAGTAACATTCAAATAAAACCCCTTCTGTGTGGGACTGAGTAAACATACCTCTGTTATTGCCTACCTTTTAAGGAACCTACTTGATTACAGGTTGCATTCTCATAACGATTCTGCTTTTAGATCATCACTGCACAGATCGAGGTGCTCAAGGTGCTGACACTGATGTGTCAGTGCACGCACGATGTACATGGCCCTCGCGGAAGTACTGCCCGAGGTACGTGCTCTGTGTGACGTCTGTCGTTAATCTGTGGAATAAGATAATCAGATTTCATGATACTATTAGTAAATTTAATTTTTAATAAATCCACTTGTTAGCGACAGTTTCAAGAACCAGTTTGGTTATCTTTTTCAAGTTGAATTAATTATTTGAGGTTGTAACAAGATGGCGGCAGATGACAATAGCTCTAAAATGCACAGACAGAATTAACATTGGATGACGTGGCATACAGACTGTCCCAATGCTACAATCATCTTCTGAAGTTCAGGAACTGCCCACAGAACCCAGACATACAGCAAACTGCATTTCATTTCATTTTTCACCTGCTGTCGTCTGATGACAATCTCAACCAACGTCATTCAACTTGACAGAGATAACCAGACCAGTTATTGAAAGTGTTGCTAACAGGCTAAATACGTGGATTTATCATAAATTAAATTTACTAATATATCACTCGTGAAATTTGTCAGTTTGTCAGTAATTTTTTGTTAGTTCACATAGTTTAGCTGGGTAGTTTGCATACAATTTTTTCTTATAGCCCTAGATAACATACACGCTGATATAATTAATTAACTACATAGCAACAGTACTGAAGGGAGAAGTAAGCGATTTAAGGCAAAATAAAGTTTATTACACGTGCAATATAGCAACGGGAGTAACATGGTTTTCGCCGTCGCCGTTGCTGCGCTGCTGTCGCGACATGGATGAATGCTGGCAGCGCCGTGTGTGTTTGTTTGTTGCAGTGAACCTGTGTAAGAGCACGGTGCCGATGCTCATCGGCATCTCGCGAGCGCTCGGACGCCTCAGCGTTGCCGACCCGCCGCTCATCTCCCGCATCTTCCCGCCTCCCGCGGCGCCGGCGCCCAGCCGCACGGCGTCTCGCGGCGGCGGCGGCGGCGCCGCGGTGAAGCCCCGCAGCTTCAGCACCTTCCGCAGCATCATCCCGCGCTCCATCTCTCAGAGCTTCGCCCACGGCTCCGACTTCCTCTCCGCACCGCTGCGGCCGCGCGGCGGCAGCGGCAGCAGCTTTGACGAGACCGACTCGACGCTCGCCGACGTCTTCCTCGCGCTGCCCGCGACGATCCACCACGAGGGGGCGCCGGCGGCGGCGTCGCCGCGCGACCTCCGCGAGTTCTTCTTCGCCGAGTACGCGTCGTCGTTCTCGTCGCCCGAGCTCGAGGTGGACGGCCACCAGGCGGCGCTGTCCATCGTGCACCTGCAGGCGGTGCTGGCGGCGTCGAAGGCCGTGCTGAGCCGCGAGGTGCTGCTCAACCTCGACAACATGGCCGCCGACGTGTACCGGCACGCGGAGGTGCGGCAGTTCCCGTACCGCAGCGTCTCGCAGACGATGACGCTGGCGACGTTGACAACGCTGAAACAGCTGCTGCAGCGGCGCGTTGACCTCCCGCTGTCCTTCACGAAGGACGTGCAGGACTTTGCGCACACGCTCTTCCAGCTCGGCCAGAAGGACCTGTACGGTTACCACGGCGACGAGGTCGTCACGGAGGAGGTGGCGGCGGGCGGGCAGCGTCACGCCGTGCACACGTTCTCGCTCAACGTCAAGTCGATTGCCGTCTGCGTCGAGCTGATGGTGTGGGCGGTGAGAGACGAGCAAGGTAGGACAAGCTGCCGCGGTCGCACGATCAATGTGTTCGTATATATTAGACATACATATACACATATATACATACAATACATATACATATATATACAAGTGTGATCAATATAACTGAATCTCAGGCAATATTTTAAGTCTGGTCAATCTATAAGTAGTACTACACATCTACATCTTGTACTAATAATGAACACAGTGACAGTATATGTATAATATATGCAGGAAACCATCTCACTAGATTAAAATAGTTGTTTCCAAAATATAAAACAATTTCAACATTGATTTATTTACGTTTATATATGTAAATAGATGTTTTTAGCAACTTCGTGTTTGTTCATTTGCGTGAATGCACATTAACTCATTTGTCGATCGTTTACCGCAGAAGCAGATGCTCTGTACCACAGGTTACTGGAGAAGTTCAGCATAGCGCACAAGCACAAGATGTATCTGAAGCACATGCCGGTGCTGTCCGTGGGTCTGGAGGCGATGGGAGTGCTGGTAGAGCGCTACCCGTCCCTCGCCCCCGCCGTCATCGTGAAACTACGGGATTTCCTCATCAGTCCCGCACCCTTGCTAGTAAAGCTTCACGATAGCGAGAACACATTAAACAACCAGGTAATGCATGCAAGGCTGTTGTCACTTGCTGCCATCTCATCTAGAACCTTCATTAAATTGACTACGTCCAGACGTCACGAATTTTCTATGGTAAAATTTGTAAAAATTTTGTTGCCATTTTTTTACACTAAAAGTAAGAACTAACAGGACTAAACGTATCGTCAAATTCTTACCTGATAACATTGTTTCTCAACTAGTTAAAAATCCAAAAAACCTGGACGATTTGATATTAGTGTTTCTGACATTAATTGCTTGCTATAGGCTATGTATGCGTCACGAGTGTATGTTCACATCGAACAGTAATATTTATAGTAAAATATTTTTTTAATTTTTACTATTTACGGTGGCGTAATCGCTTTAAGCTTGACAACGACAGCTAGACTAGTTGTTTAAAAAATGTTGCTAACAGGTTGAATGAACGGATTTGTCGTAGAATTAATTTACGCTTATGTTATCATGTTATCAGATGAACTTATACTGTAGTGGTAATGCCATGGCTTAGATTTCATTACGGCAACTAGCATATTCATAAGGCAAATAGCATTATTTGTCTTCCCTACATTCTTCCCTACTTTTGTTCCTGTTGTGTCCTGTTGTTCCTGAGAATTTAGGTGATAATCACGAAAATAATCCCCGGTCACTTCCTTATCTGGTTTGCTTCCATGCCTTTCCCATAATAATTCAGTGTTGCATGTGCATCCTTCTTTATCTCACATAAAAAGCACTGCTAAGAAGTACCTGGCCTCAATAATCGTTCTCGGAAATAATTATTTGCCTCGGTGCTCCGCCGCCATGTCACGGTGTTTCTTCTGGGTTGTTTTTGCAGCCCGGCATGTTTCAGCTAACAGTGACCGATGACACTGGCTTCAGCCACAACACGGCCCCGATCCAGAAGTCACGCAGCAAGGCAGCTAAGAAGAAGCAGGCATTTGAGAAGCTGCGAGATTCCGCCATCGATAACTTCTGCAGGTGCGGCGCATCGCCTCATACTTTCTCCCTGCTGGGGAATTTCTCTCGAATGGCTCTGTTACTACAAGACTGATACTATTATAAGCAGGGGTCGAAATAAGCGATGGTCCGATGGTTCGGGGCCATCAAATAATCAGGAGGACCATCAGATTTTCAAAGTCAATGGTCTGACGGACCATTAAATAATTTGGTCTCATTTTACGGTAAATTTCTTGCACGTCGCATGACTTTTAGAGAACAATTTGAAATTTAGGAGGACCATCTCAAATTTAGGAGGACCATGTAAATTTCAAACTAGATGGTCCTGTGGACCATCTCTTTTTTTCTCCTTATTTTTACCCCTGATAAGTGATGAGCATAGTCTGCGAAATCTGGGAGTTATGATGACCCAGATTACAGTGAGATGTGTGAGATTTGTTCGGATTACTCACGACTATATGATGTTATTTGTTGTTGTCCAGGGCACTGAAGGTCAGGTTAGAGGATGACCCTGACTGTGTGCAAGCATCTCTGGCTTCCATCTCTAACAGGCTGTATACTGCAGACAGTAACACAAGGTACACTCTCTTGCTCCGTACATGTGTCTGTCCATCTGTATATTTGTTTGCCTGCCTGTCTGTCTGTCTATCCGTCCATTCGTCTGTCTGTCTCTCCATCTGTATGTTTAGCTGTGTAATAGGTAGATGTGAGAACATATTGCCCAACCGCAGCTGTATGCAGTTCACGGGCTAGTACACAATGCTGAACCACTGCTACAAAATAGTTACGGACTAGAGAACAGAATGGCCAACTTTTATTGCACGTTGGTCACAGACTAGAACACCATGCCCAACTTGTATTGCATGCTGGTCACAGACTAGAACACAATGCCCAACTTGTATGATGTGGTGGTTACAGACTAGAACACCACAATGCCCAACTGTTATTGTGTGCCGGTTACAGACTGACACAATGCCCAACTTGTATGATGTGGTGGTTACAGACTAGAACACCACAATGCCCAACTGTTATTGTGTGCCGGTTACAGACTGACACAATGCCCAACTTGTATGATGTGGTGGTTACAGACTAGAACACCACAATGCCCAACTTTTATTGCGTGTTGGTTACAGACTAGCACACAATGCCCAACTTCTATTGTGTGTTGGTTACAGACTATAGCTGCGTTTACACTATCCATTTTTTGTCAGCAAATCGTCCGAGTCGTCGCAAAATAAGCAGTTTCATTATTCTCCAACTTCGGCGACTTGACTGCCGACTGCCGACTCCAACACAATCGAATTTCAGCCGAATTAGTTTCGGAATGCAGCTTGAAATCGTACGTTTGCTGACAAAAATCGATAGCTGTAAAACGCAAGGCATCTGCACACAACTGTCCAACACTGATCTGCGTGCTGGTTGCAGGCTGGGCTGAGCTCATCACACAGAACACGATCCTCACGCTTCGGTCACATCGCCATCGGCCGCTCAAAGGAGCAGCGAGAGACGATGCAGTCCGTGGTTGCCAGATACCTGCCCCAGCAGCGTTTCTGCCAGCCTCCGTCGCAGCTCGACACGCTCATCGTAGATCAGCTCGGCTGCATGATCATCGCAGGTGCGCGGTCGTCGCGCGGGGCGCGTGCCAGCCCCTCGTGTATCGCCGCGTTCGTGGCTTCCTTCCTGTGTTTTACCCGTATTTCATGCTGCGTTGACAGCTTCCTCTGTGCATGTTTTTCCTATCGTGCAGATGGGTTCCTCTGTGTTCCTTGTTCTCCCTGCTGTGCAGATGACTTCCTTTGTGTTCTCCATTCTCCCTGCTGTGCAGATGGCTTCCTCTCTGTTCAATATTCTCCCTGCTGTGCAGATAGCTTCCTCTCTGTTCCATATTTTCCCTATCGTGCGGACGGCGTCCTCTGTTTTCCATTTTCCTTGCTACGTTGACGGCTTTCTCTGTGTTCCTTGTTCTTCCTGCTGTGCAGACGGCTTCCTCTCTGTTCAATATTCTCCCTGCTGTGCAGATAGCTTCCTCTCTGTTCAATATTTTTCCTGCTGCGTTGACGGCTTCCTCTGTGTTCCTTGTTCTCCCTGCTGTGCAGATGGCTTCCTCTCTGTTCAATATTCTCCCTGCTGCTTGCAGAATAGCTTCCATCTCTGTCAAATTTTTCCCTGCTGGCGTTGACGGCTTCCTCTGTGTTCCTTGTTCTCCCTGCTGTGCAGACGGCTTTCTCTGTTCCCAATTTCCCCGCTGCGCTGATAGCTTCCTCTGTGTTCCCTATTCTTCAAACACATAGTGGGGAGTAGCAAGGTGATGTTGTGGAAAGTAGAGATTGTCGCCCACTCTGTGTAAGTTTCACTGAGTGTGGGGGAGATAACATCTTATGTAACAAGCTGCTGGTCATACAGGCGGCATGACGACATTACATGGCGTGTTTAGCTCACGTGAAACTCCACAGCTCTCCCTGCATCGACGCGTCTGATTGCTAGCGTTGCTGCGTTGTTCGTAGGTTCGCGCACCACATACCAGGAGGTGATGCAGATGTTCATTACGATTAGCGTGGAGGCCGGGTCGACGGCGTACTCGCCCGGGGGTGACAGGGATGAGAAGCACCATGGCTATAGGTGATCAACGCTGTCTTATTTCATGAGGGGAACCTATAATGTATAATGTATAATAGGGGAATTCATAAATGTTGTTTTATTACTTTTTTATTTTGATCTTTTAAAATTAATCAGCTTAACATATAAATTAATAAAAATTTAAATGTAGTAATGACTATACTAGTTTATCCATGTTCTGTGTCGAGTTTTTAGTTGCTTTTAGACGGTAATATTTGTAAGCTGTAAAATGTTCCCTACTATGAACACTGGTGTTGCGTCGCTATCACAGGCAGAATTTACTATGTTTTTGTACAACCTGTAGTTGCTTTCATTAGTTTCCGTATTCACGTCTAGGGTGCCCAGTTGTTTCAAAGAGCTGTTATTCCTTATTAGAATATTTTAGAAATATTTGTATATAATTATTCACTATAAGTATTCTTGAATCGTTTCTCGTGGAGCTGCACATTGAGCGACGTTCTATTGTTTTGCACAGGCACGTGTCCGGAGCTGTCGTGAATGCGCTCGCTAACATTGCGGCGAGCCTGCAGGGTGATGAGGGGCTCATGGAGTTGCTTACAAAGCTGCTTGAGCTGTTTGTACTCGTCGGTCTAGAGGGCAAGCGTGCGAGCGAGAAGGCACCAACTCCACTCAAGGTAGCCAGTGCTGCGTACTACACTACCCATCATAATCCTCTAATTAATTTTTAGTCAACAAATTCTTACCCCACGCAAGTATAATTGCCTCTCGGACAATACAGAAATCTCTAGAATTAAATGAATTAACGTTCTACTAGACCTGTAGACTGATAACTAATGGTGTAGAATTTGCAAGTATGATACGTTTACTTGCTCCACAAGAGAACATATGTGACCACATATTTCTCTTAACAGACACGTACTTTTGTTGTTGCTAGATATAATTTTACTTGCTTTTATTAGCTTCTGATTTAAAACGAGCAGAAATTAAATCGAGGTGGTGAAAAAGATTTAAACAACGAATCAATTATGGTTTTACAAACATTTTATAATCGATTCTCATAAATCTTGAACTACTAGCATTTGTCACGCAGCATAATTTAAACGCAGATGAATGATATATAATTATTAATCATGTGGTATGCCAGGGAAGAGCAGATAGTGCCTGCAGGGATCAAATCTCAAACCTGTTAAAAAGACCTGGTGGTTGTTTTCAGGCATCGAGCAGTGCAGGAAACCTGGGTGTGCTTATACCCGTTATCGCCGTGCTAGTTCGCCGTCTACCCCCGATCACGAACCCCACCCCGCGCCTACAGAAACTCTTCAGGGACTTCTGGCTCTATTGTGTCGTCATGGGCTTCGCCATGGAAGATTCCGGTAGGTCTGCGTCTGATTGTGACTGCAACAGATTTGTTTTTCCTGCTGCAGAGAGTGTGGATTATTTGAAATTCAAGCATGAACTAGCTACCAAATTATCTAGTTTTACATGGGTAATAAATGTGTTATGGCGGCTGGCTTAAATGATTTGAAATCATGTTTGTAAAAATTGCTGCATTGGTTGAAAAACTGCTCATTATTCCATTTCTATGCCATTACTATGCTTTACACCTATAACATTTATAACCTATAACTAGTAACTTAATTATTACTATTAATATAACATCGTAGAGAGATAGTGCTGATTCGTCAGTGTTGTCACCTTTGTTGCAGGTCTGTGGCCGAAGGAACTCTTCGATGGTGTTTGTGAGATTGCTACGAAGTCGCCACTGCTTATCTCTAAGGAGCATCTGCGTTCTGAGCTTCTCTACAATTCGGCTCTGAGAAACGACAGCATCACCCCTGTAAGTAAGCAAGCACATCCTGCAACGACTAGCCATTATTTGTCCAATTGTTACTTTATTCAAGAAGTACAGGGCCTCGCCAACTGTGTTGCTTCAGCTCTAAGTCAAGTGTGTTAATCACTAGACAAGCCATTCTTAACGTGGGCCATATGCCCCCAGAGGGCATGTGGAAAAATAGAATATTAAGGGGTTACATTAATTTAATTTAATAATGGATTTTTTGCACATGTTAAATTAAAACATCACATGTTCATTACAATATATTAATTTAGATTTAGATTTATAAATACCACTCATGGGTCAGCAGTCTTTCTCATTTGTAAAGCAGAATAGCAGGTGATGAGTGTTTCTTTGTTCTATCGATATACAGGCAGACTTGCATGAATGGCGTAGTCGCATTCTCAATCATCTAGACCATCCCGCTGAGATCGTGCCTGTAGTAAAGTATCTCAACTTTGCGCAGTGTGTCTACGTGCTGTCTGTCTACAAGCTGGAAACGCTGAGGTTTGTCCTCCATGTTCTATGATCACTGTCACATGCAGACAGGAATGTTATATAGTGTACAGTCTGACAGTATGCAGTAGTTGATAGACTTGTGTTGGGAATAATCACACCTGAACCCACCGTAGACACAAGACCTGTGAGTTCTGCTGTCAGATTAATTTATGTATGCTTCTCTACTACTAAACAAGGGACGTGACTGATAGAATCGGTGTGAACAGCTCAGTATGTAAGTGTGGGTACATCTGTGTCAAATTTAGCAAAGCTAGAGGGTAATGGTGTAAATAGTAAAAATAGTAAGCTTTTATTTAACTGCGAAAAGGGAAATGAGAAAAGTTCAGTTATATTTTGGATGTATTTATTATAAACAAAAAGTGGTTTGGTTAATTACTAGTTTGGTATAAATATAATTACAGTTTTGTGATTAGACCCAGTCTGAAATGGGCAAAATAAAAATTTTAAAGTGCAACTTCGTTAGAGGGCAGTAGAGGCAGAACTCATTATTATTAAGAGTTTATATTTAATAACTCTGAGAACAGAAATATGTAGGTATATACTATTATTATCAAACGAGTTTCACAATATACTCCTAACTTATAAAATATGGTTCTTTTATAATTACAGAGTCAAGCACTCAAACGATGCCACAAGTTTCCACTGCATATTTCAATATCTGGAAGATTCAGCAATACAGAAAGACAAAGCCGGTATGAATATTTCCCAGTTGTGAGTTTTTCTGAATCATCTCTGATAAAATATTCCTGAAGTTTCTATAGCTTTTATTTGAAATATCATTAGTAGGTAGGTAGCGACGTCAGACCTATAAAAGGAATAAGCTCCCACACTCTTAGTGTCATTATAATATGTACTATATTCACGTTCTCTTGTACCAGTATTTCGTGTGTACCTTTATCATGTGATTAAGTTTGTACCTAGGTAAGTAAGTACTTAAGGTGTAGGACTAGAGTTATTTTTATGATCAAGTTCGATAATCACAATCCTAATTCTAAATATAGCTTTAACCCTAACCATAACCCTAACCTCACCGCCAGCTGTGACCTTATAGCCAGACTGAACAATGTATAGACCCTCAGGACCACTGTACAAGTGTGAGTGTGCTATGCCGGTTGGGGTGGGGGTTACCACACATTATTGAAACATTTATTGTTAGTAAACATTATCGATACAGCTGTATATTTATCGTATTTGCTCGATCGTTGTGCAGGCATGTGGCAATGCATCAACGCCGTTGCCAACAAGTCTTTCCTCGCCTTCCTGGACAAGATGGTGAACAAGCCAGCCGTGGCCGAGCGTGACCGTGAGCTGGAGACCCACGCGCAGTTCCTTCTCATCAAGTTCAACCACACCCTGAGACGCATCCGTAGAGTCGCCGATACATTCCTCGCCGGCCTCGTCGACAAGTGAGCATGCTTTTAATGGCCGCCGGTGCTGCGCACAACTGAGTCGAGTATACAGACGCGAGATCTGAAGTACGCGTCTCAAGAAAAATCTGCCGTGGAGGACTGATCTCTATAAGGGAACCTTTCTCGAGTATAAAAACGTGTTAAATTCCTCAGTAAGTGCATTGACTATAGGAGTTCTGACTGTCACGTGCCTGACACGTTTTGTTTTATCTCGGTGCTTTAGGTTTCCTCACCTGCTGTGGAGTGGTCGTGTGCTAAACACCATGCTGGATATTTTGCAGATTCTCTCCAGTGCCCTGCAATCTGTATGTAATCGATGTGACAAAATCACTTATGATGCTCATCCTTTCACTATAGTGTACACTGAATTATAGTTATACTTATTATATCTTAACCCTAATGTTAATCTATTGTACTAACTCTAGCTATGTTTTTCTGTGCAAGCGCATTACGTTATAATACGATGCATTTTTGATCAGTGGTTAGTTCTGCAGACTTACGTATATTAATGTTTTGTTTGTAGAATCCGAATCAGGTCAGTGGAGCAATCAGTATACCCAATGTATCGTACACCCTCACTCTGAT
Organism: Priapulus caudatus; assembly: GCF_000485595.1. Taxonomy (NCBI): domain Eukaryota; kingdom Metazoa; phylum Priapulida; class Priapulimorpha; order Priapulimorphida; family Priapulidae; genus Priapulus; species Priapulus caudatus. The sequence goes on along the minus strand of NW_014577885.1, from coordinate 42,706 downwards.
GGATACCTTAGGGGCAAGAGAGGTAAGCAGTGTTACTAGCACATGTTACTACTGTTGCTTCTTCTCCCCCTCCAGTTCTTAGCTCACCTTGACATCGTCAAGATGAGCTATTGCCATGGGGTGTCGTCTGTCGTTCGTCCGTTCGTCAACATTATGTTACGGTCAACAATAACTCAGGAACCGTTTGACCCACATGTTTGAAATTGCATATAGTTGTTACTCCTATGGGAGAGGTTTCAACGTTCTGTTTTGGAGCACGCCAGTCGACCTTACTTTCGAGCCACGTCCACTTTTTTGCAAAGATGGGAATGGCTGTAAGTCAGTTCAGGTTGAATGGATTTTGCTCATTTTTGGTATGTGAATGAATAAGGACTGGCCCCAAAACATATCACAGGGGTTTTGATATTTTTTTAGAAATTATGCAAATTATGTAGATTTTGGCAATTCCACTATGCATTTCAGTGTCTGCCTACGGTCAACGCCATCAGATTGTATGCCAACAGATCTGAAACATTTATTTTTTCACAGGTGTTTACTAACACAGGTTTAAATGTATATAGCTGTCCATTCTATACAGGTGTTTAGTAACACAAGTTTAAATGTATGTAGCTGACCGTTCTATACAGGTGTTCACTAACACGCGTTTAAATGTATGTAGCTGACCGTTCTATACAGGTGTTCACTAACACAGGTTTAAATGTATATAGCTGACCGTTCTATACAGGTGTTTACTAACACAGGTTTAAATGTATATAGCTGACTGT
>NW_014577885.1:25090-41932 GCF_000485595.1 Priapulus caudatus | reverse complement strand
AATGGATTTTGCTCATTTTTGGTATGTGAATGAATAAGGACTGGCCCCAAAACATATCACAGGGGTTTTGATATTTTTGTTTAAATTATGCAAATTAGGTAGGTTTTGGCAATTTTACTATGCATTTCATTGTGTGCCTACGGTCACCGATAACTCAAGAACGTCGTCCGTCCGTTCGTCAGTCCGTCCGTCAATATTTGGTTACGGTCAACAATAACTCAGGAACCGTTTGATCCACATGTTTCAAATTGGTCACAATTGTTACTCCTATGGGAGAGATGTGAACGTCCTATTTTGGAGCACGCCAGTTGACCTAGTTTCTAGCCACAACCACTTTTTGGCGAAAATCGAAATGGCCATAAGTCAGTACAGGTTCAACAGATTTTGCTCATTTTTGGTATGTGAATGAATAAGGACTGGCCCCAAAACATATCACAGGGGTTTTGATATTTTTTTAGAAATTATGCAAATTACGTAGATTTTGGCAATTCCACTATGCATTTCAGTGTCTTCTTACGGTCAACGCCATCAGATTGTATGCCAACAGATCTGAAACATTTATTTTCACAGGTGTTCACTAACACAGGTTTAAATGTATATAGCTGTCCGTTCTATACAAGCGTTTACTAACACAGGTTTAAATGTATGTAGCTGACCGTTCTATACAAGTGTTCACTAACACAGGTTTAAATGTATATAGCTGACCGTTCTATACAAGTGTTTACTAACACAGGTTTAAATGTATATAGCTGACCGTTCTATACAAGCGTTTACTAACACAGGTTTAAATGTATATAGCTGACCGTTCTATACAAGTGTTTACTAACACAGGTTTAAATGTATGTAGCTGACCGTTCTATACAAGTGTTCTACTAACACAGGTTTAAATGTATGTAGCTGACCGTTCTATACAAGTGTTTACTAACACAGGTTTAAATGTATATAGCTGACCGTTCTATACAAGTGTTTACTAACACAGGTTTAAATGTATATAGCTGTCCGTTCTATACAAGTGTTTAGTAACACAGGTTTAAATGTATGTAGCTGACCGTTCTATACAGGTGTTCACTAACACAGGTTTAAATGTATATAGCTGACCGTTCTATACAGGTGTTCACTAACACAGGTTTAAATGTATATACTAGCTGTCCATTCTATACAGGCGTTTAGTAACACAAGTTTTATCGTATATAGCTGACCGTTCTATACAGGTGTTCACTAACACAGGTTTAAATGTATATACTAGCTGTCCATTCTATACAGGTGTTTAGTAACACAAGTTTTATCGTATATAGCTGACCGTTCTATACAGGTGTTTAGTAACACAAGTTTTATCGTATATAGCTGACCGTTCTATACAGGTGTTCACTAACTATTGTACCCGACACGTAATCATTCACGCGTTCTTGCTGCTCTCTGCAGAACATCGTGCGTGACTTTGCGGCGCGCTGTCAGGGCATCATCCAGGAGGCTGCGCGTTGGGCTCCGACGGCGACGCACGCGCACCTGCAGGAGTATCTCAACCGCCTCGACAACGACGGCACGGGTCTGAGCCAGCACAGCGGCCTGGCGCTCGCCACCGAGAGCGTGCTGCAGTTCGCCGGCTTCAACAGGAACGCGGCGCCCTACGAGAAGGTGAGGTAGCTAGTTTGTGTGGGTGGGGGGTACGCGTGTTTGTACGTGTGTGTGTGCGTGTGTGTGTGTGTGCGCGTGTGTGCGTGTGTGCGTGTGTGCGTGCGTGCGTGCGTGCGTGCGTGTGTGCGTGCATGCGTGCATGTGCACGCACGTTTGTGCAGGGGGTGGGGGGTATTTGAAGCTAGTTGGCTATATTTAAAGGCTGGTATCCTATTGCCACTGTTATCTTCACTACCATTCTCAGCATCATCACCATCATCATCATCAAAATCACCGTCATCATCATCAGCCCTCGTTATAACACCCAGCGATACCTTCGACAGAGTGTCACGCTGGAGCGGCGTCCATCCTGCGTCACCAAAGACTCGTCACGCTTCGTCGCAGCCCTGTCGCTGCGCAGCCGATACTGCGGAGAGCTGGCAGGCATGAGGCAAGCGTACGCGGCCTGCGGTAAACAGGACTCAGACCTTGCCGCACTACTGTGCAGTGAACTCGATCAGGCCTGTCAGGATCAAGGTAGGTGATGGTGATAGGTAGGAGATAGCTCTAACGGTATAGCCTCTTCGCTCTTGCTACAGTTGGTGGGAGCGAAGGAGCTACACCGGTAGAGCTGGAGAAAGAGTGCCACCAAGTCTGGCAGATACCGAGATGAAATCTTCTGTTATGTAACTAGCCAGTCGAGAGCAATGTAAGAGAGATTTGCATAGTTCACATAGTTATAGACAGATCGTGGTGAAACGAAGTATGCCTTTAGTTTACAGCAAAGCTCAACTAAGACAAGCATCCCAGAAACTATCATCGTTTTGTGCTTGCAAGCCTTCTGTCAATAATGATGTTACCTGTCCATTCGTTTATTCTGGTCGCACTGTCATGTAGCCAAAGCCATACTCATGATCAGATATTATCTTCAGATGGAGAGAAATTCAAGTCGTCTATATTTCGCATCTGCGCACTGCTCATCGCTTGCACGGATCACGACCGACAGCTTCTGCACGCCCTCTGCTGGGCACCAGTGAAACTATTCGCAGAGACTGCAATGGAGTCAACGATCGCCTGCTGGGAGTGGCTGCTTGCGGCGCGACCTCAGTTTGAACTTCAGGTAGCGTATCCCGTTTCACTTCATGTGTTGTTTGTGGTAGGCGCAATGCATGTATGTGTCTGTCTGCGTAGCCTGTTATCTCCCCATGAAGGGAAAACGAAATTAATTCATGCCACTCTCTCACCTGTTACATATTTGGTTTCTGTGTGAATCCATCTTGGTTTTTTCACCCATTTCTATTCATGTGCGTGAGAAGATTGTTATACAGCATACTCTTCAAAAGGCTGTATCGGAATATCACATTCGCTGTTTGCTTGATAGCACTGAAGTAAGAATCATCTTTAATCCAATTTTATGTTTTGTTTACATTTCGATTTTATACTGGGATTGTGACCCATGCAGCAGAAAATCTTATGCGTTAGCAACATTCCAGCATCTCGGTTGCCATGGTTACAGTTGCTAGGGGAAATGGCGAGTGCGTGGCAGATGACCATAGAGCTGAGGCTGGGCATGTTCTCAGTGGACAAGGAGGAGCCAAGTCCTCTGGCAGCACACGAAGGAGTCTCCCTAAAGCCAGACCCCCCTTACGTTGCGCCACACATCCTGTGGACTAAGGTAATATTAGAATCGCAGTAGGTATGACGTAGGGTCAAAGAACCTATCTTATTAAGTGTAAAATAATACTTGTAATCTTTCTCCTACAATGGGGGAGGGAGAGTTAGGTTGCTGGGAAATGCCTCACTGGGGAAGATTCCATGGTTGGTGAAGATAATAAAGTTGGTGGGAAGCTTGGGGTTTAGTGTGTAAAGCTGTTTATCAGCGTTTGTCGTGTTCGTCTAGTTTCTAGAGGAGCGGATCAACATTGCCAAGTACTGCAGCACAGACCAGGTGCAGCTGTTTGCGACCATGCTGCAACGTTCCATGGCCATGAGCGTCGGAGTCGGACACAATCTCAAGTGCCGACACATTGCTGCCCTCGAGCCTAGGTTCAGGTATGTGTGTCATGTACGTAGTACAACCATAGGAATGTACGTAATGGTAATGGTACACAGTAGTAGTGGATCAGTGCACCATAAGTTCACGTGTGCAGTTTAATTATGCAGTAGTACAGCATAGTGATAATGTAGTTTAGAATAGTAATATAGCGCACCATAGTAGAATATGTAGGAATATGTAGGAATATGTAGGAATATGTAGAATAAAATAGTGGTGATCCAGTATGGAATAGTGATGTACTTAATAGACCATATACAATACGGTTGTATATCTAGTATTTGGTAATTGGCATTGGGTACTTAATCGTGTATTAATGCAGAATAGCTAGTACTAGACAGTTAATTGAACTTTCTGTAGGGAGAATTGATTGTGTTGTCGTGATGGCAGTTGCACGGAATATAGTGGAGACAACTTTTTTTGTTTATCAGAAATGATGTATTACAATTTAAATGCCCAATTCTTACAGGTTTAAAATAAATTCCTGATAACTGCAGATACGTTCTATAATAAAGCGGAGATGTTGGCTGCTAACGGCCATGAAAAAACGGCCATGCTAAAGGGCCATGAACGGCTAGTAGTTGGTCGGTCAGTCAAGTTAATATCAAACTTTTCTTTCAGACTGCTGTCTTGTGGGCTATCACTACTACAGAGTGACATCCTTCCTAATGGCATCAGCAAAAATGCCCTGCGAGAGAGAATATACTCTGCCACCAATGACTACTTTTGGTGAGTGTGCTAGTGAATGTACGTTCTGACTCGTTTTCGCTACATAAAAATCACATTCTATCCATATGAATTACAATCATCTAAAATTAGGTGGTTTTATGTCACTATTTGCAATTGTCGATGCAATCACGTCTGTGAACCAAGCAGTGTCTGGCATCAGAGGCTCGTCAGAAACATATTCAGTGGTTAAATATCACAAATTCATGATGGAATATCTTGCACATCATTTCACTACGAAAGTTGACATTTTAGACGTGGAATGTCAAAGCTATTTGTGATGTTTCTTGTAACGGAGTCTTTTTTCATTGGCTTCGTTTTCACTGACACGTGTCTTCGTGCATATATTCGAAACATATACAGTGGTTAAATATCACAAATCTATGATGGAATATCTTGCACATCATTTCACATCGAAAGTTGGCATTTTAGACTTGTGATGTCTTACCTGTGTGTTGTTTCTTGTAACGGGTCCCAGGCCTTTTCCATTGGCTTTGTCTTTATATGACTTAGTTATTACTGACACGTGTCTTCATGCTGACAGTCTGCCACCCATGTGCCCCACACAGACACCCGGGGCGCTGCGAGCGGCCATCTTGTGTCTGGTGCAGTTCTGGCAGACGATGCGTTCGGACAAGAAGTACCTGCGGGCAAATGTCGTAACTATGGTAACCAACATGAACATCGCAGGTACTAGTGGCACTATGAAGCAGTCGCCAGAGCCATCGATTGCAGGTGTTGTTTTTTGCATTCCATATTTTTTCGTTTCGCACGTGCGACCTTGATATTTTTACACGGTTAAACGTTGAAATTGATGGGGCTGATGGATGGGTCAGATATTATCAAATCAGCAGGCCAGTATTGGATGCTGCTAAAATGTCAAGGTTTCACATTTTGATAGTGGTTTTGATAATTATATTTGTTACAATATGCATTGTTGTTCTTCTCTTTGTTATAACGTACAAACACAACTATGGTTGAAATTAATGCTGCATGCATCTTCATTCGTCATAAACTATTAAAGCAATGCTTCCCAATGAGGGCTGGTGTGATTAAGTGACATGATATTATTATGGTATGAAGCATATCCCATTACTTGTGTTTTATATGCCTTGTATGCGTACACGCACATGCACGTGCTTGCCCTATCTGTATTCAAATATTTTCACCATTGTGGTGGCTTAGGTTTTAGTTCATGCATGAAACTGGTTTGCATGACATGCCTGCTTAGGCCTGTCATGCACGTTTCTGCATGTGTTACTAATACTTGGCATGATCAGCAACTTGCACGTTTGCACTGTTTACAAGTGTCATATTTGTTCTATGCTTGCTTGTGCCATATTTATTCTATGCTTAATTGTGCTTTGTTTGTTCTATGCTTGCTTGTGCCATATTTATGCTATGCTTAATTGTGCCTTGTTTGTTCTATGCTTGGAAATATGTTGGTTTTATGCAATGCTTTGTCTGGGAGTGTGATGGGGAAAAAGATTGTAGGTTCACTTGGGAACATGTATTCACATGAAGTTAGAAGTAATTGATAGCTTATGCCAGTGGTCTGACTGCTGTATTAAATTTATTTATGGCATTCGACAATCAGTCTAGTTACATTGAAGGCACAGTGACACTTGCACTTGGAAGCACATTTAGTTAGTAGACCACTAACACTGCCACTAATTTTCCACCTGTTTAGCACCTCAATTACATTAATAGCTCACATTAATGGTGACCTTCTGCTGTAGAGTGCACTTTCATATGTTCCATTATTTCATGATAATCAAAAAGTACATTTATTTTATAACGAATCAATCGATTTATCATTAAATAAATTGACTCTTTATGTTATCATGAAATCATTGTTTTCCGATATTACATGTCATTAAATCCAAGAGTTCCCGAATGTGTGACAAGTGAGCATCCGCGATGCACTCTGCGGTGACGCGTGTCTTGATGTCGTTGTTGTAGAGGAGGGCTTTGTTGCCGTGGTAGCGCAGAGCGCGCTGCAGGCGCTGGCACCTGACCTGCGTGCGAGTCAGGATCTGAGTGTGTCCCTGAAGCCAGGCAGTGGCTGGATGAACATCCCGCTGGCACCTAGCGAGCGATCGGGCTACTCGAAACGCTCCTCAGGTGTGTGTGTGCTCATCTCATCCCTACCCTACCTCTCCGATTCTCCAATTATATACCTCTATAAGTATAACTTATATTTATGTGTGTGTGTGTGCGTGCGTGCGTGCGTGCGTGTGTGCGTGCGTGCGTGCGTGCGTGCGTGCGTGCGTGCGTGCGTGCGTGCATATGTGTGTGTTCGTGTGTGTGTGTGTGTGTGCATGCATGCGTGCGTGCATATGTGTGTGTGCGTGCGTGTGTGCATGTGTGTAAATTTTCTTTAGATGATGTTTGTAACTATAGACTGATAGCAATACAATGTGCATCAAATTTCTGTGCTAGGTCTCCAGATATACTTTTTTAACTATGTACATTTAGAGATAATACATCTAACTGTAGACTTATAACTTCTGGACATTAATCTGTGCTTATCATCAGTCATTCACCCTACCTCTCCGATTATATACCTTCATAACTAGATAGTTAGATGCTAATTTAGGTGTTTACCATGAGTAAGATAAGATAAGATAAGATAAGATAAGATAAGAGTTTATTTTATCACTTTCAATATCAGCAAATACAAGGATTTTTTTAACAAAATATAAGTAACGTGCAGTGAAGGGATGGCGAAAAGACCATACGGTCATCTAGTCAGCCAACCCTTAGAGAAATTAATTAAGTGTAAAGGTGTCTGTCATAAGAATACGATGTATGATGAGAAATATTTGAACAAAATGTTTGTATGATAACAATAAAACAAAAGCAAAATTGAACATAATTGGAAATAGAACAAGCAGCAGACAGGAAGTTATATACAAAATATGTTGGACACATAAATATATATCATGGGCCCTGTTCATTTTAGTTGGCAGTGATAGGTAGTAGTAGCGCCCTCTAATGTGCAGCGCTGGCGATGTTTTTCAGGTCGCTCTAAGCGTGCGATTCAGCAGGACGGTGATGTGTTCGTGAAGGAATACATCAAGAAGCGCAACCTAATTCTAGCATTGGTGGTGAGCATGCTCACGTCATATATTTTACACGTTATTATACATGTTGTTACGTTATGTTACATTGCATTATGTTGCGTTATGGAACATTACATTATATTATATTTGCATACATATGTGCACCTGCATGTACCCACCATACAAGGCAGCAACCTGGCTCATAATGTCTCACTATATAGCAGCACGTTCTAGTGCAAGTGATCTTCTTAATCTCCAGAACCAGACTCAAATTTTTAGATGGCTCAGACCATGGCCTCTTTCCACCACCTCTGGCCAGTGCTGTCGTTTCCTGATTGGCTGATATCCACGGCAATAAACTGCCTTGTCTTTGGCCGTTTGCTTCAGTGCGCTTCTAATAAATAGCTCTTAGCATATATCCCTCTCTGTCTGTCTGTCTCGCTCACACCATAACAGTTAGTAAAAGTAACCAACTTTGATGACCCTTCTGTAAAGGAAATGTTTGCCATGCTGCCCCTCCAAGTTACTGTGATGCCCTAAACACCGCTTACCTTGCATTAGATCAAGAGTTAATAAACACCTATGATAAACACCTCTTGATTAGATTCACATCTTATATTAACATATTATTATCACGTATTTACCTAATTATAATCACATAATAAAATTCGACCTCTGAGTGTCATGTCTCACGTTCTCCAGAAAGCTCTTGTTTACACCGTACTTTGAAGTACTTTTTATTTATACTTTATATTATATATTATTATATTATATTATATATTATATTATATTATATATTATATTTATTTACAAGATCGTGGCGGATGTTTACAGGCGGTGGAGGTGCAGCGGCTGTGCACGTGGCACAATCCTCAGTCACTGCCTGAGCTGAACGTGCCCGAGCAGGAGAAGATATACGCGTGGCTATCGATGCCCGTCAACGAACGCGTGTGGAGAGACAATGCTCGTCTCGCCTGGGACATCTCACCGTCGCTAGCCATCCATCTGCCCATGAGGTGCGTGATGCGCGGGGGAGGTAGAGCACGGGTGTGGCTATCCACTAACGTGAGCTAAGGACAGTAGGGCTTGTTAATATGGAACTGAAGTGAAATTGTAGATTTGAGATCTTCGATAAGGCTACATTGCCACCATCTTGCTTATTACCGTATATACTCGCGTAATAACCGCAAATTTGGCCTCAGATTTCAACCCTGTATTTGCTCTGCGGTTTATAAGTGCACCATACCGCGAGGGGAAATATACTAGGCGCAATACTTGGTTACCCGATTCAAATTGAGGTGCGGCTTATAGGCGCCCACGGTTATTACGCGATCATATACGGTAGTTATAGTTGTTTATAATAGTTATTGATGTAGTCATCTTTGCCAACGTTGTTAACGGTTGTATGTTTGTCAATGTTATTGTTATTAACCATGAGTCATCATCCTGCAGTCATCATTGCAATCGTACAGCAGATCTAATCGGTGGCGTCGTGACGCGTGTTAGGTTCCGTAACTCGGACGCGCTGGTCAAGGAGGTCACCCGACTGGTGCGCTTGAACCCGGTGGAGGTCAGCCACATTGCGGCGGCGATTCGATACCTAGTGACCGCTCACAGCGTGGAGGCTGATGCACCAGAGGTGACGACTGCTGGGATAACTACGTGATAGACCGGGGGCATCAGAACGTAGCTCGGCTGATTCCAGCTCTACCGCTGTGGCCCCTTCGCTCCCGCGACAGGGGCGGTATAGTAGCAGGAGCGCAGGGGCTGCACTGGTAGAGCTGGCTGGTTCACTGCTAAATCTAAGAGTAAACTCTGCATTATTTCCTCTTCCTCCTCCTTCTCCTTCTCCTCCTCCTCCTCCTCCTCCTCCTCCTCTGCCTGTTTTCTGTATGGTTGTGTTATACTCGAGAGAATGCTTTTTAATTTTTAATTTCCAAATTATTTAAATTTGGATTTGTCTAGAAATTAAAATGATTCTATATGCTCATATTGAATCTGATGACGAGTTGTGATCCGCCGTGCGTTTAACTTAGTTTTTCTGCGTTTGATGACGTTTCGTTCACCTGTTTCAGCTGACACACGTTCTGACATGGGCGCCAGTGCCACCAGTGGCAGCGTTGTCGTATTTCTCACGCCAGTTTCCCCCGCACCCTCTCACCGCCCAGTACGGAGTCAGGGTGCTACGCACGTATCCACCGGTGAGTAGGAAAGTTATCACACACTCACAGACTATATGTGGTTTTACTTCGATAGTCAGGGTGGAGATGTGCTCCTAACATGATAGGTGCGCATAACGTCGGGTTTTCTTTATGTGTTGTGTTATTTTGTGGTAGACCAAAGTTCACAGTGGCAGTGTGTCTTAGGAATCAACATTTACAGTTGAATTTGACAAGTAGATGAAAACGATAACCAGTAATAATAGTAAGGAATTCGGATTCAGAAGTGGGAGCTATGTATGTTTACTTATTCATCCTTACATAGTGTTACAAATTTGTGCGTTGATTCTGTTTAAAAAATATGTAATTAAAACAAAAAATGTGTAAAAGTAAGTCACAAGTACGAGGTTCTCTAACAGCATATGTTTTTTTCTTTCTTCTAGGATGCAATTTTGTTCTACATTCCACAGCTGATTCAGGCTGTTAGATATGATACAGTGAGTATACCACTGCTATAATGCATCAACGTACATGTAAACCTTTACACATGGCCTTTTCACTTGAGCTTGGTTATCTTTGTAATATGTTCCGAAGTTCTACTAATGCCGCCTGACTTTACGTCACTGCCAGATGTGCAAACAGTTTGTAGACCCTTTTAATGTACAAAAAAATCAAGCATTTGAAGCTTATAATTGCAATTATGACTATAAGCAGTGTACATATGCTTCATAGCTAAAAAGTAAAGTGATTTCACGGCACATCAATCTTGCTTCTCAAGAGGCGAGTGACTAAGCAACTCGTGTATACAAACTGATGTGAATCCTTGTATGTTTGTAAACTGTATAATGATTCTTGACGGTTTATTTGCTTACAGATGGGCTACGTAACGGAGTTCATTGAATGGGCAGCTAAGAAATCTCAGCTCCTCGCCCATCAGATGATCTGGAACATGAAGACGAACATGTATCAGGACGAAGATGCAGAGCAGAAGGATCGTAAGTAAAGCGGATTCGGGGAAAACGTGTCATCGTACGAGTTTCAACGTTTTCCTGAGATCACTGTATGCGGTCCTCGCTACTGTTTACCTCCTGGCATTGTAATTCGTTGTGCTCGTAGCATTACAATTGCATTATTTCTTTCATTGTAATTGCATATGCATTCTTGACATTGAAATTTTCACACAGGGCTGGGGCCCATTTCGCTGGGGCTTACACACTTTTTTAATGCGTTCAGAACTTAAACTCAAGTGTTACTGTCACATACGTAAATGGTTTGTATATTCTTGAAATGTCTGAATGTTGAATGAGCCTTGCATTGCGATTGTGTGCGTGCGTCCGTGCGTTTGTGCGTGCGTGCGTGCGTGCATGCGTGCGTTCGTGCGTCCCTGCGTGCGCACATTTCAAACCTTATAATAACATAACATAACCTAATAATATGTTTTTCCTACTTTTATAGCCGACATCTACGATGCGTTGGATCGTATAATCAGTAACATCACCAATAACCTCTCAGGCCCAGCCAAGGCATTCTACGAACGGGAATTCGATTTCTTTGGGAAGATCACAAACATTTCGGGAGAAATAAGGTAGAGTTGGATTTTCTCATACCTAAGGTACCTCAATGTGCATAGATGTAAATTTCTACTGAGCATCATGAAGCTACATACTTTGACTTCATCTTATACAAACAAAACCAAAAATAAACAATTGTCTCTTTTAGCATCTCCTAAAGTTCTTCTCTAAAGTTCTTTCTACTGAAATTCCATGTACAATAGTAAAATTACTGGTGTACTAGTAAATTTAAATCTCACAACAACTTCACTCACTGCTAAGAGTATTGTGGTTTCAGGCCGTATCCGAAAGGACCCGAGCGCAAGGCGGCATGCCGTGCTGCCCTGAGTCTTATCAAGGTGCAACCAGGCTGCTATCTGCCATCAAATCCCGAAGCCATTGTCGTTGCCATCGACTACGAGTCGGGCATCCCGATGCAGAGGTATGAGTCGCGATTGTTGCGTGTTCTCGTAAATCACGTTGACATCTGTAGCAACTATGCTGATTTCATTCCCTGTTCGAGCAGGTATTCAATGTTAGCTTTTCAAAACGCCCATAGTCTTCACCCCTCCACCACATACATGGTCTTTGTCCTGCCCCCACGCACACAGACTTTATCCTCCCCTATGTACATAGTCTTTGACTCGCCTCCTTACATACAGTTATGGTTCCCTACCACACGCATGCTGTTGCTCCTTCCCTCCACCAACCCAGAATCATCGCTGCATCCCATGCATGCACTCACGCACACGCACGCACGCACATGCACTCACGCACACGCACGCACGCGAATGCACACGCGCACGCATTTGTGTGCGCCCACGCGCACACATTTTCCACGAGAGTGTCGGCTTGTCAGACGGGCCGTACATCCTGCTTAAACTAACACGACTGACTTGCAGTGCTGCTAAGGCTCCATTCCTCGCGAGATTTTGGGTGCAGAAGTGCAGTCTGCACGAGCTGGAGCAACGTGGCATGGCAATCACTGACGGCCGTGTCGACGATACCATCGTCGACACAGAACTTCTGCGCACGCAGGCCTGCATATTCAAGGTTGGCGACGACGTGAGGCAGGTGAGTCTTGATGCCGTACGTAGCAGCAGCAGGACACCTTCGTTAAGGCCATAATAAAAATGTTGTTTGTTTGCCCTCACCCGGGATTTTTTTTTTTTAACAAATTGTATCACTGTACATTATATAAATCTGTAGGCAATACATTATATGTACCAAGCAAAACAAACATTCAACATAAAAGGTATCTCAACACAAGCACACCCGAGCATGTAGACACCATGCTGAATTTGTAAAAAGACCATCGCCCTAAAAAAAAGCCGACCTACCTACCCAAACTTTTCAGCCTGGGTCGGGTGAGGGCAAACAAAGATTTTTTTAATTGTGGCCTAAAGTTTCTGTGGGAGAGAGATTGAAGTACAGCGTGCAGTTCAAGCGCGTGCATGTATGTTTGAATTGAATGTGTTGCTATTTTTGGTATCTCCCGTGAATACATTGTGAATGTTCATTATGATGTTGAATTGACGAAGAGACTTGTAATCGACAAGTGGTTCTGTTTCAGGATATGCTCGCGCTGCAAGTAATCGGTCTACTGAAGAACATCTTCCAGCAAGTTGGGTTGGACTTGTATCTGTTCCCGTATAGGGTAGTGGCTACAGCACCTGGTGTAAGTTACCTTCGCTCATCATCACCATCATCATCATCATCATCATCATCATCATCATCATCATCATCGTTATCGTTATTATTATTAATAGCAATATCAATATTATAATAATTATTATTTTTATTATTAATATTGTTTATTTCGTATTAACACTTGGGCAGACATTTTGTTTTTAAAACCACCAATAGTAGATATCAAGAGGTGTAATGTTTTGCTCCTTGTATTGTCGATTTTTTATTTCAATAGAAGTAGCTAGGGTAGGGGTGTTCATATTAAAAAAACTGCTATTTCATGTATTTTATAGTAAATGCCGAGTTTATGCCAGCTTCTAGTCATTTATCGATCTGTTTACATGCTACCTATAACACAGACATCTTGATTTTACAGTGTGGTGTCATAGAGTGTGTGCCAAACTCCAAATCCAGAGATCAGCTTGGGCGGCAGACGGACATAGGATTGTACGAGTATTTCCTGAAGACATACGGGGATGAAACAACACAAGCATATCAAAAGGTTTCTTTACACTTATTATCAACTGAACCTTGACTTGTTATAAACCTAGTGAGGTGAACAGTTGCTTTATAAAATCTGAGAAGTGCATTAATTGAAGTGACAACGACGAATATGTCTTTTTGTATCGAAATCATACATGTCTAGGCCTGATATTGGTGGTGACAATGTTTTCATTGTCGTTCTTTTTCCCACAGGTGCGGTACAACTTCATCCGCAGCATGGCCGCCTACAGTGTCTTCGTGTTTCTGCTGCAAGTGAAGGATCGTCACAATGGCAACATCATGGTCGACACTGCGGGCCACATCATTCACATTGGTATGCCGTTCTTTCCGCTGATTGAGATTAATTTTCGTCATGGCTCCAACACCAAGTCCTGTGTTGCCCTTCTCACTTGCTGTGGTGCTCCTGATTAAACACCCTTGGCTGTCCTATCTGTAATGCCTAAGTGCAATTCCCATAAATCTCATATTTCCCTGGTTGTTCTGCATAAAACGTGTTAAAGCTTTTATAAGCTTACGCTTAAGGAAACATTTGGCTTGGTACTCGTCTGACTTGCTACACTGCCTTAAAATATTTGATTAAACTCAAAGTAACACTCACCCTGTTGTGGGAAAAAATGAATTCGAAGCCTGTGCACCCATCGTTTGGCCCCTCGACACACACACACAAACCTACAGTGCCCACACACTAGTATTTAAGTGCCACATCTGCTATCATTTCGATTATATCAGTAGTAACAGGTATTTTCACTTGGACTTGTCTAAATTTCTAGGCAAAGGTGACTTGGGTTCAAACAAACCTAAGGGATATTGACCCAAATGTCCTTTATATTCTGTATACCGGTTCACTCCAACTGACTAGCTTTAAAAAAGCACCTTTCAGTTTTTAATAGGAATTATTTCGCACCTGGCATTAGCGCAATGACTGACAATCATGCATGTCTAGCAGAGATCAGCATGATGTGTTGTGTAGAGTGGCATCGTTTCGACACACGCGTGTTTCTCGCTGCAGATTTCGGCTTCATGTTTGAGAGCTCACCGGGTGGAAACCTCGGTTTCGAGCCGGACATCAAGCTTACCGACGAGATGGTGATGATCATGGGCGGAAAGATGGAGGCACCGCCGTTCCGCTGGTTCATGGAACTGTGTGTGCGAGCCTATCTGGCTACTAGGTAAGCCACTTACATACGCTATGCAGGGTGACAGTGGGGTATGCCACCTACATACATATACAGGGGGGCAGTGAGGTAAACCACGGACACACACTTGCAGGGGAACAATGAGGCAAGCCACCTACGTACACACGCAAGGTGAAAGCAAACGACAGTTGCTGTTTAATATTATTCTTGTTTGTAGAGGGCGCCAGCAGGTGATGACTCATGGTTTATATTCGTTAAGGAGGGGGGGGGGACAAGCCTCCCATCCTGTAATAATAGGAGAAGGCCGCAACTATTGTCAACGTGTTGATTGCATCCCAGGAAGAAATGTTCAGATCATAATGTTCGGATGTTTCACCGGGGGCAGCCCTATAGACCGAAGGTCCGATAGACCGAATATTGCAAAGGGTTAGAGTTAGGGTTAGGGTTAGGGCATATATATGGTTTATAGTAGCATCATATGATTTATAGTGGCATGGTGGATGTGCGGCATATTCACGTTCGGATACGGCATCAGTGGATGTCCGGATGCGTAGCCTGGAGGCTAGGCGACCGATTCCGGACGTGTAGCCACTGCGTATTCGAATAAACCTTCGGTCTATCGGGCCTTCGGTCTATCGGGCCTTCGGTCTATCGGACCTTCGGTCTATAGGGCTGTAACCGTTCCACCATTTGATGTCACATGTTGGATGTGCAGGTGTTTCTGTTACTCACTTGTCAAAGCTAGGTGCCCTGGTTATGTAAATAATAGAAAATCTGATCACAATAGCATTAGCAGCACCGATTCAGGTAAACATTGTTGTGCTGCAATAGTGAAAGATGTGGCTTTACTTCTGCTATTCGTCTGCTACCTCATTACATTTTGCCAAGGCTATGCAAGTAGTTATGATTTTATGCTTGTAGCATGTTCAGGCCAGTCATCTATTAAATTGTCTTTTGTTCGCTATGTATATATTTGAAGTAGCGGCTATCAGTTCTTATATCCTTGCGTGTAGAAAACGCATTCAGCGTGAATTTTCATACTGCCCAAGGAGATGATGTTTTATCGCGTATGCATCAGTTGATATGATTAATTGACCTATCTACCTGAAGTGATTAGCAAGTAATTCTAGCCTTGCCTCAGCAGCATTCTCATAGGATAATTCTTAAACTGCATCTTAGTAATAAATTGCCTCAACGGCGAGAATTTGGCATGCACACGTAAAAATACGTATAAACTTGCCTAGCACCAATAATTTAACCTAGCAACGATATCCAGGGGGCGTGGTAATCTCACCAACTTGGTTAGAGTCCTTTAATATATATTTCTATATTAAGGGACTCTAACTCAGGGGCCCGTTGTCAGAAACAAAATTAACATTTAAATTAAATAGTCTAACTTTACGATGTTTCTGTCCACACGTCCCAGACTGATAGCTGAGTTGAATCGTTGTCTCTAGCAATATATCTTTCCACGTGTGTGTTCGCAGGCCGTACCAAGAGGCAATCGTGTCGCTGGTGTCGTTGATGATGGACACCGGTCTGCCGTGTTTCCGCGGTCAGACAATAAAGCAGCTGCGGCCTCGCTTCAACCCGCGCTCGTCCGAACGCGAGGCGGCAGACTACATGATGGATATCATCCGCAAGTCGTTCCTCAACTACAGAACGCGCGCTTATGACTTGATCCAGTACTATCAGAATCAGATTCCCTGCTAAGCTATGTAGTCATATTGTGCTATATCGGTGTGAACTGGCGTGTGTGTGCGCGCGTGTTGCGTGTGCGTGCGTGCGTGCGTGTGTGCGTGCGCGTGTAGTGTGTGCGCGTGTAGTGTGTGCGTGCGTGCGTGCGTGCGTGCGTGCGTGCGTGCGTGCGTGCGTGCGTCTGTGTGTGTCTGTGTACATGTGCCTGTGCGCGTGCGTGCTTGCGTGTGTGTGCATTCCTGTGTGCATGATCGCGTGGCTTGGTACGTGTGTACATATCCTTGTATAGTAGTATAGAAATCTTAATGCGCCTAAGATCTGGTATAGTATACCAGAAGTATGTTCCCTGCACGCTATACAAATAGACGTATATATATACATATATGTACACGTGTGCACACGATGCTTGTGTATATATAGTTAACTAGCTTACATTCCAGAGGCTCTAATTTTTGAGGTTCAATTTAGCAAGATGAGCCAACCTTAGGATGTCTATAGTAATTATAAAACTGTTGTACAGAAAGAAGTCGTTGGAGCCCGCACCAATAGAATAGGTGTTATGCTTGCGTACAAAACTATTTATAATAATGCAAATAAAATCCGTTATATTCTTGTTTTCTCTAAATGTTGTCCACAAGTCTATGAGAT
>NW_014577885.1:10090-20090 GCF_000485595.1 Priapulus caudatus | reverse complement strand
CGCCCGCCGCCACAAGCAGCCAGGCCTGCAGCAATATAACACCAACCCATAGCAATCACGCATACATATATATATATATATATATATATATATATATATATATATATATTCGAGTAGCTCTATCGTAAAATGAGAAGCTACCCGCGGCAATGAATGCGGGGGAGTGGTTTCTTGAGCTAGAAGACCAAGAGACAATTTCGTGGTCGACACATCATGAGGTGTGGCTGATATAATATATAGGCGGCTGGCACTCGGTCCGGTAATGGCGTCTATACACTCATCTACTGTGGCAGTTGTAGTGGAATAAAATCTTTAAATGCCGAATAAACGTTTCATATTTGACGACAGTGTTTATATTTGTTTGTTTTTTCTAGTATATATATATATACTCGAAAAAAAAATCAGCATTGAAATGCGCGATGTCAACGTCGGCGAAACGCTAAAAAACTCGACGTTAAAGCAATGTTGACGTTTATACGTCGATTCGATGGGAAAGTATTTTTCCCACGTCATTTCAACGTCGATTTTCGATGTTGCTTTAACGTTGTTTACACTACATTTTGTTAGCTGGGTCTCCATTATTGGTAATCATGTTAAATTATACGTTTGTGTTTTATTATTAGATTGTGGGCATTTAGGTACAGTAGGCCTGTAATGGCAACGTAAACTTTCCCAAATAAAAGTTTTCAAAGCTAGGCCTCCCTCTCCGGATATGTGCAGACTCGCATACAAACAGTCTCTATAAACTGGTATAAAACACATTACGGGAAATTCCCCATCCCTCGATATTTCGACGTTATATATTTGGAATAATCGCTACATTGCATAAGTACATGTTTCGAATAACTTCACAAACGCTCGCTTTCTATTGTCTTTTCATTGTCCAAGTCATTGCTACGACATCGTTACGATAGAACCCGTTTTGAGTTCGAATTCTATACGATCGATACTACTGATCACTAAGTATTATGATTTCACACCCCAGTTAGTTGAACGTCGTTATCCAAATATCGTCAGAATTGTACCCGCACAGCGCAGATCCAATATCAAGATATCATTATGATATTGCCCACCAGGAAACCACTCGTCGTAGGACAGGAAGTGGGAAACGTCACGCGCACTGCGCATGTGCCAGCGTGATAATAGTTTTTCTGTGTGCACGCGCGCGCGTGAAGAGGAACCAGCATATCACGAGCAGAAATACACTGTTATCAATGATGATAATGATACTCATTATCCGGATACGCTATAATACTTCTTCTACGCCTCCCCTCCTCTCTTCTCCCCTTTCCTTCCCCAGTAACAAAAAACCGCACTGTGCGGCGGTATATAATGCTCCCAACCTCATACAGGCGCGCATGCGCGCTGGGGGGCAGAAGGGACGTGGTTCGATGCGCGTGTCCGTACTGAATCCTTCATTTTAATGTCCTACACAGATACCTTTGAATTTTTCAAGGACGCTCGGCTGAAAGAGTCGAGGAGCTAACACCAAGCTTAGTTGTGGCAGGGACCGTTCTGTAATGTATTCCGCACGAACTACCACTCTTGCTTTATTTATCTGCCTATGCAATTCATACACACGACGTACGGGAACGCGAGATCACCCTTGGGACGCGCGAGAACACGCGAGATTTCCTGTAGGCCGAGAATGCAGCAAAAAATGGAAAAAATGTAAAAGGAAAGCGTTTACCTTTTTTTCTCATTTCGTTCAACGCTGCCAGTTGTCATTCGCTGTCATCTACTTCAACTGCTATCGGTGCGCATGCGCGCGACTAACCACTGCAGACAAATCTGCTAACTGCGTGAAATTGGCTGTTTTAACATGACGGGTCACTCTTTAGTTACGGAGGCGTGGAAGAACTACTGGGAAAGTAAATAACTCTGACAGTTGCCAACCACAGCGCCAGAAAATATAGTTCGGCTTGTCGTAATGCTCTAGAACAATATTTAATGATAGCTCACTTGCCTAATCATACAGCTAGTTAGTTGGGCGAGTGAGACCAAGTGCTGAATCGGATGTGATAAACTGTTTCGAGTCTAGTCTACAGCTCACGCACCATAAACGCTCTATTCCTGAGCCCTCGCCTGGCAAGTCCTAGCTGGGACACGATGAGCTTTACTCCTGTCGATTTATCAAATTAAAGCATGAAGCAATCCGGTTAAAGGGAATAAAGAATGCCCGCTCACGAGCTCCGTAAATTTCAATTTAACCATGACTGCAAATGATGTGCTTGTGATCGTTTGCGTTGGGTAACCGACCAAATTTAGATACTATTAAAGCGAGTTTAGTTTGAGTTTAAAATGGCGGGTTAATTCCTACACGTTTATTTAACCGGCTAGGGTCTTTTTTGCACCCTGGGCTATACAGCGCTTCCCGCCACGCAGCAAAGATTCTCACACCGGGTTTCTTCACACCTTGTCATAAACCCGTGGTGGAGCGAAAGGAAGAGTGAGGATGGCGCTGAGGCACTCTCGACACACGAGAATAACACATCTCGTTAATCCCCGCTACGTCCGGGCATGCAACAGTAGCCATGCAAACACAGACACACACGCACACACACACACACACGCGCACACACACACACACACACACACACACACACACACACACACACACACGCCCGCCCCCACACACACACATATGGGCGTACCGTTGCGGCACCACCCAGCGGCGAGCGATGCCGAGCGGACATGTATGCAGGCTTACGGGGTTCCATTGACCTCGCTTCTGCACACAGGCGAACCGGTGCAAACACCGGTGCCAAAGCTGTAAAGTGGCTGAATTTGCGGCGCGTATCCTAACGCAGGAGAACAAACAGTGTCGCAGAGCGCTAGCGTTGATAGTTGGTGCTCTTGCACGCTCGCCTGGCTCTTGACCCCCGCTCGTGGCCAGCCCGCGGTCGCTATCTCCATGCTAAGCACGCACGCACGCACGCACGCACGCACGCGAGCACAGCACACACGAACGCTCACCTATACGTACATGAACAAATACCCCGTGCGCGCGTGTGCGGCGTGCGTGCGCGAGTGCGCGTGCGTTTGCGTGTGGGCGCTTACGTGAGTGAGTACGTACGTTCTTAGTTAGTATTTTTCATGTGCTACAAATCCAAATTGATTCTCCCTTGCATATATCATGCAGCTTTATTTCTGTTGCGATTGCCACATCTAGCCCAATAACAATAACACAGCAACAACAAAACAACAACAATAACAACATTATTATCAACAACAACAACAACAACAACAACAATAACAACAACGACGACGACGACAACGAAAACGAAAACGACACCAACTACTACTCCTACTACTACTCCTACTACTGCTACTACTACTACTACTACTACTACTATACTACTACTACTACTACTACTACTACTACTATTATTATTATTATTATATACTACTACTACTACTACTACTACTACTACTACTACTACTACTACTACTACTCCTACTACTACTACTACTACTACTACTACTACTACTACTACTACTACTACTACTACTGCCACCACACACATCACACAACCTATACATACACACACCACACATATCATACATACATACATACTAATTACAGGTACAATACATACATACATAACACCACACACACACACACAACAAACAACATAACATACATCACAGTACATACATACCACACACACACACACACACACAACACACACACACCACAACCAATCATTATCATCACATACACACACAACAATTGCACACCACACGCACACACGTCATACGCACACACACACGCACACGACACGCAGCACGCACACGCAAAGACACGGACACGCACACGCACACGCCACACGCACAGACCACGCCACACGCACACGCACACGCATCACGCACACGCACACGCACACGCCACGAGCACGCCACACGACACACTCATCACGCACACGCACTCACACACACGCACACGCACGACGCACAGCGCACGCGCACGCACCCGCACGAGCACGGCACACCGCACGCACCGCACACACACGCACGTACGCACGCACACGCACACGCACACGCCACGCTACACGCACACAGTACACAACACACACCACACACACGCAATGCCACCACGCACACGCAACACATTCGGATACGCACTACGCACGCACGCACACGCACGACGCACAACGCACACGCACACGCACACGCACAGCGCAGCGGCACTGACGCACGCACGCACGACGAACACACACACACCCGCGCCGCGCGCGCACGGACACGCGACACACACTCATACGCACACGCCACACACCACACGCACGACGTACACGGCACACGCACCACGGCACACAGCACACGCACACACACCACGCATCAGCGCACACGCCAGCGCACGCAACAACACACACAGCGCGCACGCACGCACGCACACAACGCACACAGGCCCACACGCTCACCGCGCAATCACGCACACAAAACACACACGCCACAACGGCGCACGCGCGGCACACACACGCACAACAACACCAAGCCCACACACATCACGACACACACACGACACACCGCAAACACACACGACGGTAATACACGGGCATAAACGTTCACACGGACACACACGCACCACCGGACCACGCACATCACATCCACACACACACACACACAACGACACCACACACCACACAACACACACACACACACCACCCACCACACGCACCAACACACACAGCCGCACCACGGGACACAACCACACACTACACACAACCACCAGCACCACAACACACACACAACAACAACACGGACACACGCCGCGCGCAGCCCACATTAAACTACCCATGCTTCGCGCGTTACACGAGCGGGCGAGACGGCGCTAAGTGGGTTGATGAGACATGCCAAGAGCACATGAGATTATATAAAGTGCGAGAGAGAGAGAGAAAAGAGAGAGAAGTGGACCAAACGAGAGAATCTTGAGGAGAGACGAGAGAGAGTCGATGAGACGATGCCGCGAGCTTGGCGAGCGAGCGTAGTACAGCACGAAGAGGTGAGGAGCGAATGAGTGAACACACCACTCATCACACACACACGCGACACGACACACACACACGACCACACACATCACACCTACACACAACACGACACAACATAACAACACACACATCACACACACACACACACCGATCACACCACAGCACCACAGCACCACACACACACACTGGACACACAATGACAGGACACACCATTCCACACACACACACGACCACACCACACCACACACGCATCACACACACACACACACCACACACGCCGCCGGCGCGCGCAGCCCGGCGCGCGCGCACACACAAACATAACATTACATACACCATACAACATCCGACACACACAACACACACAACACACACACCACCACAACACACACACTACACACACACACACATACACAGAGAGAAAGAAAAAAGAAGAAGAGAGAAGAAGAAGAGAGAGAGCAGAGAGATGAGATGAGACTAACTCGCGATGATCTAACAACGGCCGGAGGAGGTGGTGAGGAGACAGGCAAACGACGAGAGACGCCGATCCAAGCGCGACCGAGAGTGAATCGGCACGAGGATTCGAGCAGGAGAGACGATAACTGACAGCGTTGCGATTTGACGGTGAGAGAGAGAGAGAAAGCAGAAAAGAAATGAGCAGATGAGCCAAGGAGATGACGAGAGGAGAGAGATGTATGGAGAGAGAGAGGAGGAGAGGCGTGAGAGTGCGCGAGAAGAGTAGTGAGAGAGAGAGACGATAGGAATAGAGGGAGGGGACAGGAAAGCTCACAAGAGCGAAGAGAGAGAGAGAGAGAGGGAGACGAGAGGAGACGAAGAGCTGAGAGAGGAAGGACCGAGACCGCCGATCAGACGAGTGCACCGCGAGACGAAAGAACGAGAGACAGAGAGAGAAGAGAGAGAGATGAGATGGGCATGAGCTAGCATTAGTAGCTATAGTTTGAGGAAGAATAAGACACATAGCGGAAACGGTCAAGTCCGAGAGGTTACTTGCACCATATATGCATTATAAAGAAAGTACCAATCGCAAGTGTAAATTAGACTGCTAGAAATTACGTAAATATATAAATCAATATATAATATAATAAAAAATATAAGAAAATTAACATAGGATAATTATAAGATTGATTACTGTTTCTGAAAATCGAATATAATGAATGCCTGGAACGCGTTAATACAAACAACTAACAGAAATAATTTTGTAATATAAATCTCAAACATCCTGCGCGAATGTATTCTTCATTCCCACGGTCGCATGTGACTAGAACCTCAGAGAATTGCTGTGCACATAAACCAACGATTACCGACGCAATATTTTCACAAGCCCTTGATGATATATTTTGGCCATACTCTTAATCTCTCCCGTCATTTACTTAATTGAGTCAGTGAATCCAAAGTCCGAGTTCTTTCTATCTGGAATCCTTAGCTCAACTACGATCGCCAGTAGCTAGGCTGATAGGGTGTTTGCAGATTTGCAACCACGATTTGATCGCGTAGAATGTGCGCACTCACAGCTCACACGACGCTAACACAGGTTTACGTCGATTTACTAGAGGAGCGTGTGAGTTCACGTTGTAAACTGCAAACTTTTAACAAATCCGTCGTCAGCCGACGGTCATCATAACATCATATGCTCGCCGGTCAGCTAGAGAATGAAAACTATTGCCCATCTCTTGCGCCAGCATTACAAATCGTTCGTCGTTTACTACAGCTGGATGCGTAGTAGAACATCGAGATGAGACACGAGAGGAGAGAGAAAGAGATACGCAGAAAGAGAGCGAGAGGACGAGAGGGAGAGAGTAGAGACGATGAGAGAGAGCAGACGGTGTATGGGATGGTGTGGATGTGGGGAGTGAGAGGATGGCGCCGCGAGAGGGGGATGTACGGTGACGGAGAAAGTGGCGTGTTCAGGAGGAGGGATGGAGGAGAGGCGGAGCGTCAGTGGAGCGACCGTCGAGAGACGCGACGCACCCCCCTGCCCGGCAGGCCAGGCAGACGCTCAAGCCGCGCCTCCTACAAGACCACGGGTGAGCCCCGTCTCCTACGCTTACCTGCTCGGAACCCGGATTTCCGCTAGTTTTCACTTTACACGCGCCTCGCGAACACACGCGAACGATTGTCACGCGGAAAAGTACGAGGGAGCGAAAACCATGTACGGCACAGCCGCCGTGCACCGCAACCCCCCCGAACGCCCACCCAGTCCCTGCCTCCGCGCGAACGAAATTGGTTCTGAAACTTCATACTAAATCTTGCCTCTTTCTATCCGTTATAGGCACCACACGAAGACTCTTACTTTGGCAATCGGGGCGCGGATAGACGGCAATTCTGCCCACCACTGGGAATCAACGTCGCTCTCAGAGGCGGCAATTATGCGAGAGAAACGACCTAATAATCAGTAGGAAGTACACACTAACATCAACCGGAGTTCTGTTACGTAAGACTGCGCCATAGATTATTCAGTTCAAAGCAGGTGGACAGCACAGAGCACGCCGGGATACTGATCATTTCAGCCAGCGTCAGTCCTTGCATTTTAATATATGCTACACGATCGCACAGCAAACGTATGAGCTCTTGATGGCTAGTTATGTTTATAGAGCCAAATAGGGGTAAACTAAACCGAAAGTGATCTTTAATCGCTTCGCTTATTCAATTAGCATGTAAATTACGCCCGGATGACGCCTCGTCTCCGTTTACGCAGATCTTTAAATACAAACTAGAAGTTCGCATATACATTCTCGAATCGGTGTAACCAGCGAAGAGACCGGTTCGTGCCTCCAAAAACTGCTGTTTCTGATTGACGCCAATACCTCTTTTTATATGCCTAGTTAGGGCTCCTGATCACTTATACTTTGTCCATTATAATTGAGAACAGAAGAAAATACATTTCTGTGCATTATACTTCACGCTTCCGGATTTATAATTGCTCAGCAATGTAAGTTTCTCGAAGATGAATAACTAGCTTGGGCCTACTATAATTTATGACATGGTCAGATCGACACATAACTCATTATAATACGTATAGTATCCTATTTACAGCCGCCGCAATGAACAAAACCTGCCGACATACCGAGCTGAGACAAATATCTGTAAACCCCCCCTCTCTTGTTTCTCTCTCCTCTCGCTTCCTCTCTCTACTCTGCTCTCTCTCCCTCCTCGCCATCTATCCGCCCGCGCCCTCCGCGCGCTCTCCTCTTCCTTCCTTTTCTCTCGCTCGCCTCTACTCTCTCTCGCGCGCTTCTCTCCTCTGTCGCTCACTCTCTCGCCATTCAATCTCTCTCCAATCTCTGCTCTAAATCGCCGCTCTCTCTTCCACTCTTGTCTCTCACTCTCTCGCCCCGTCATCTCTCCTCTCTCTCTCTCTCTCTCTTCTCTGCTCTCTCTCTACGTCTCTCTCTCTCCCTCTCGCTCCCCCCCGCTCTCTCTCTCTGTCTTTCTCTTCTCTCTCCTTATCTCTTCTCTCCTTTCTCTCTCTCTCCTTTTCTCTCTCTATCTCTCTCCTCTCTCCATCTCTCTCTCTCTACTCTCTCTTACTATATATACTATATACTATATCCTTCATATATAGTATATTTAAAAATAGTACTATATCATAATAGTACTACAGTAAATTCTAGTTTCTCATTGTACTACCGCATCCACAGTCCACAGTCGCACATACAGACGGATGTTCGACATATTTCCCTCACGCGGGCGGCGGCGACGCGGTCGGCGTCCTCATCTCCCTCCTGGCTCTCTCACTCTCCTCGGCATTTCATCTCTCTCTCTCTCATCTCTCCTCTCTCTCTCTCTCTCTCCTTCTCTCTCTCTATCTCCGCTCCCCCAGGCTCTCTCTCTCTCTCTTTCTCTCTCCTCTCTTTCTCTCTCTCTCTTTCTCTCGTCTCTCTTTCCTCCTGCATCTACCTCTCTCTCTCTCCTCTCTCTGCCTCCTCTCATCTCTCTATATATATATTATATTATATAATACATATTATATACGGTATATTACTATATTAAATATTAATAGTATACAGTAATTAGGGTTTGCATCGGTGGTTACTACCGGCATCCATCAGTCACAGTCGCAAATCACAGACGAGTATGATTCGGACTATATCCTTCCGCTACGCTGCGTGGGGGGGCGGCCGCGCGTGCCCGCGTGTAGAGCCACGGCGTGTGGCATGGTTATTGCAGATCAGGTTTGTAGTCAAATCTCCAGCAGTGTAATTTCCGCGGGTAATTACTAGCGAGACGTCGCCGAGAGCAATGATGTCTTGCCGCACTGTCGGGCTCGATGTGCGCTGCCCCTGGCAGGGCGTCCCAAGAACCGTGCCACAGCCCGTAGTTACCGATAGCGGCCTGCCGTTCGTATCTTCCTACTTTTACTCGGGTCCATCCGGCTGCGTGCAGCGGCGTATGCTGCGACGATGATGAACGAGAGTGTGACAAGATGCAATTATAGACAGTATGTACGTAGAGAGACAGGAGGAGATGAGAGAGAAGGATCGAGAAAGATCACGACGAGAGGGCAAGGGCCCGGGTATGCTCGGAGCGAATACGGGCGAGAGAGGAGAAATAGGGAGACTGACCAGAAACGAGGAGCAATGTTGACGCTGTCGTGGAAGAGAAGGACGAAGGGTGGGTGACAAGAGCGACAGAGGGGAGGCAAGAAATAGATAGGATAGAATGCATAAGGCATTAGAGTTATCGGTCGGGTAGTAAATTAAATATAATTAGAATAGAATAGAATAAATTAAATAGAATACTAAATAAGATAAGATAGAATAATCAAATAAACTAATATAATTAGAAAGATAGATAGATAGATTAGTATAGATAAGATTAGATAGATAGATAGAATAGTATAGGATACTAGATAGATTAGATAGTATAGATAAATATGATAAATAAATGAGTATTAGGAATAGATTAGATATAGTAGATAGATTATAATACGACTAGATAGATAGATAGATTAGATACTGAGTAATCCACTAGCAATAGTATAGGATAGATAG
>NW_014577885.1:5353-10065 GCF_000485595.1 Priapulus caudatus | reverse complement strand
GTGTGTGTGTGTGTGTGTGTGTGTGTGTGTGTGTGTTTGTGTGACTGTGCGTGTGGGTGTGCGTGGTCGGGGATGCGTTTTACGCGCGTCGTTCACCATTTTATATTTTTAGCGTGCGCTTGCTTTAACATTGACATTCCTTGTGATTTCAAAACCCTTTTCACCTTCTACGAATGTGTGAGAATTGGCGGAACTAAGAGTTCTCTTTCCTTCACCCACGCTGAAACCTCTCCCTCATATCTGGCATTGTTGATTTAGAAGACATCGTTCTAGACCTTCCCTGACAAATGTTCTAACCGGACGTTTACAACAGGGCACTGTGCCTCAATAGTTAAATATCGCGTCGACGGGACAGACTAAAAGTTCTACGGCAACCACGGCCGTGGCGCCCATAGGTGGAGTAAGGAAACGCACCACTGCCTCCGTGGGTTGACACATATCTTTGTAATCCATAGCCGCAAGGTGAAAGTTTCTGCTTCAACCTACGCGCTGCGTTATTGGCAACCTGCGAACACCCACTTCATATGTTCTAGAGTAGAACGAAAAGCCATTACAGTCAACCTGGGAGAGCCCGTTCACATCGTAGTAGCTTTTACCTGGCAGTGCACCAGTACATACTTGCGGAGTAGAAAGACAAGCATAAAGGCAACTGAACGACACTACGGACATCTGAGACTACATATAGGAAGGATGTGATGTGTGTTTAGAAGAGATCGAATATTATAACCGTGAAAATGTATTTATTCGAAAGGTGCTCAACTGTATTACTGGTGATAGGATTAATATACGTCCATGAAGGTAGGATTATATATCTATATTAGGATTACATTATATATCCGATTTTAATAATGTTGCTCATGATTTCGTGAACGGTGGTAGTGAACGGTGAAACATATACGATCGTTCGTGAACGTTCAATCGAAACCATAATATCGATAATAGTACACTAATCATGATTCAATTATATTGGATTTCATGTACTTTTTCTTCTCGGTGTTTCTCTGCTTAAGCGTGTTCGTCTGTTCGCCTGTCTGTTAATCATTTTTGTGCCTTGTCAATCCTTATCCTGTCTATATATTTTTTGGTGTATTTCATTGTGCGGTTATCTGTCACATATTTAATTGATTTCGCATAATTTAAGACCTATTATAAGTGACTTTAGAAATGGACGCCCATATATGCAGTCGGTTACTATTTGGTTTCGATTTCATGCTGACCTCGTTGATCGCCTAGCGCAGGCCAGCTCGAAATATTTGCATGCGTATACTTATATGCGTACGAATATTAATTAATGAATAAATATTATGCAACTCATTGCGACATTAATGCGGACACGAAGCTCTCACAACGTACGAGTGGGTACGTAACAATGAGAAGGTGTAGTTATATTCCGTTGTCTATACAATGAAATCAGCTTTTAGTAACAAAGTTATCATCAAGGAGGCACAAATAGTAGTAATATGACGTGCAGATGCTAATTTTGTTGTATTATATATATATATATATATATATATATATATCAGGGGTTAATAATAACAAATGGAATATAATATATATAATATAATATATAATATAGCAGATAATAATGCAAAGCGTCAATGTGAATTTCTGCACAGTTTAACGTACAATCCGTGACGAATTCCAACTCAAGAATCGCAACGCATTGAGTCTCGCTTATACTGCGGTGCGCCGGTCCGTGCTGTGTACGGGAGGAGGAGGTAGCAAGGAGGAAGGTACTTACAAGTATAACGCCATGAATACAGACAATGTATCGGCACGCCAGAAGAAGCGCAGTGTCAGTAAACCCGCTACGGGTGTCTATAGATGGGCCCCGCGACCGGTATACGTACCACGATCGACGCGTCCGAAACCTGTTGTGGGCGAGAGCTTTAATAAATAAAAAATCGTCCGCACGCGAAAGTGAAAGGCGAAAAAGTGAAAGTGACGGGTGTGGGAGTATGCGCGAGCGCTTGCTGCATGCGTGCCTGCTGAGCTAGCGGGCTGACCAGCTTAGCTGGATGCGCGGCGGAGCGTGACGGTGGCGCCCCCATGCTCCGCTAGCCCTCCGGCTCTCTGACCGTCAAAATTGGCGTCATTTTCCCATCAGTAATCTCGCATTCTTCTGCCGCGTTCGCCGAAGAAAGAACACAACAGAGACACTGTGGACGCTTCTCGGGGTTGGAATCGGCGCGGTGGGGGTAGTGAACGCTGTGGGGCTTTCTTTGTCGGCTCAGCGAAGCGCTAACAACGCTGCAAGACAAGACCTATTACGGGGCTTGGGAATGGGTTCAGGTGAAATGACTGGTAGATGCTGTAAAACGTATAGGTTTTAAAGAAGATAGAACGTCCCGCCTTGCTTGTCAAGGCTTCCAAACCTTTCCTCCCCGCATGTCAATAAAAGCAAGGTGGCGCATTTAATGGATTGCACTTATATCACCTCTAAATGGATTTGGAGTCTTCCTCTCTGCTGTCTATTCGGATTGCCACTATGCTTTTAATGTTGGAGCGATATGAGAAAAGCCAAGCTGTACATGCAAGTTCAAGTTCAGACCGCCACGGCACGTACACACATATACACACGCGCGCACACATACACGCACACGCATATATAGGCAGCCGCACACACACGCGCTCGCCCTCGGCTTCGCAAATATACAAACATACACACACGCGCACGCACAAGCACACACACACACACACCCACTCTACTACTACTACTACTACTACAATAACAAAAACAACAACAACAAGCAGCAGCAGCAACAACAAAGCCGATAATAATAATAATAATAATAAAAGTAAAAATAATGACGGTGCTCGCTATTTATAGGTTGTGGACGCTCGACATGGTGTAACTATATTATAGTCGTGATAGATGACTGCTGTGGGACACTCTGCTAATCTGTCATCGTGAAATAACGCGTACACGAACATATGCGTTGTCCTCTTCGTTTGTGTCCAAAGGCGTTGTTGAGAATATAGATCTCTGTGGGCTCATGACGAATGAGCATGGCTTATAAGCACTCTGCGAAAACAAGGGTAAGGTAACACTGATTCACAGAAGCACATGTCGTACGTCATCACTTTTCAGGCGTGAAAGAAAGACGAGGTTTGAAACGAGAATGCAGCAACGCTACTTGATCTTACAAACAGATGATGGCGTAAGGGTTGACACGGAGTATAAAAGCGCGACGGGGATTCTCTCTCGCTCATTCGCATCCTCTCTCTCTCTCTCTCTCTCTCTTTTTCTTCCTTCGCTGTCTCGTCATCATCATCATCATCATCATCATCATCATCATCATCATCATCATCATTATCATCATCATCATCATCATCATCATCATCATCATTATCATTATCATCATCATCATTAACGTCGTCATCATCATCATCTATCTATCAATCTATCTATCTATCTATCTATCTATCTATCTATCTATCCATCCATCTATCTATCTATCTATCTATCTATCTATCTATTTATCTTTTTATGGATAAGAGTTCCGGATGAATTCAATATAATACATATATATATACATATATACCTCCAATATACTATATACTAGTATATATTACATATAATCACAACTGAAGAATGTAATCGTATAAAGCATCCGGTTTAGAGACAGAGGTGGTTATCACAGAAGATAAGTGGGGCCTCAGACAGCTCCAATAACCCAGTATAGAAGAGGCGGTAAACGTCGGGCTAACACCAGCCCACACCCCGCGAAAGCGGACTAGTATAATTAGACATAAAATTATGAGGCTATGCATGAAAGCCTGCGTCTCGGCGTAAACCGCGCGCTAACGCCTACACACTCGACCACCTCGCCGCCCAGACACGACCATGTCGGTATGCATCATGATGCACCGTTATTGCTTCTTGGCAATAAAAGCGATAACCGCGGCTTATATTACTATAGTATATTATATATATAATATATATATTATTATATATATAGGAACGATTGCGTTGTCTATGATATATTTTAGTGTTTTTCAATCGATGATGGAGTGAGAACAATGTAGGTAGGCGCACGAGAGAGTCCGTGAAACAATCTAGATGACAGAGACAAAGAGAAAGTACCGAAGAGAAGAGATGAGAGAGAGAGGAGAGCTGAGGAGAGAGAGAGAAGAGTGGAGAGAGAGAGGAGAAGCGGCTGAGAGGAGAAGAGAGAGAGATGAGAGAGAGAAAGAGACGAGAGAGAGAAGGAGAGAGAGGGAGAGATGCTTACGAGAACCGTCTGCAGAAAGAGCAGAGAGAGAGAAGAGGAATGAGAAAGAGTAGAAGTGAGAACACTACCTTGCCTCTCTACCACATAACACAACCACTGTACTTCGCCACCCTCCTCTTACTACATTAGAACTCCTTCATACTGTCTATATTTTTCTATACTACATAGAACTCCCCACGCACCCCCTCTCCTCTACTACATAGGACTTTCCTCCCACTCATTCGCTCACCTCCTCTACGAATTAATGTCGCGTTAACCCCACCCTCGTCTAACACATGGATTTCCAAGTCCTCCATTCTCAATCTACTACATGAATTCGCAGGCACCCCTACCCATATCTACTGCATAGATTCTCACATTACCCACCCTCCTCTTGCTACATAGAAGCCGCCGTATCTACCAATCCTTCTCACTACATGAAATCATCACGTACCCACCACCTACTCAATTCTTCTTTCACCACATAGATTATCCTCC
>NW_014577885.1:0-4577 GCF_000485595.1 Priapulus caudatus | reverse complement strand
AAGTTTGCTAAGATTGCTAGGGGACAAACGCCGAAGAAACTCGGTACAATTGTACCTCTTTGGCATAATATAAAATGGCGGATTAGACTCACCTGTCGCGCTTGTTGTTATTTCTCGAAGAAAACCACAAAATATGGCATGCGATACAATGTTGACTAAGAAAGATCAACAGGAAGACTAATAATTGTTTGCACAAAGCTTTTTGTTTTATACATGACAAATATATAAATTTGACTCGGAAAACTATGGTTTTGAACCCACAAAAAGCTGTGTGCTATCTATCGACAGCGTAGATGACAGTGTGCAATGCGAATCAATTACTATATATATATGTATATATATATATATATATATATATATAATATTTAACACACAAAGGTGTCAACGCCTGCATTATATTTCCGGCTCGCGTTTTTTCTGCTGTGTATGGTAGGATCTAACTGTCTAATGTAACGCCTGTCCATCGGTCAATATCTTTATCTTCGATAATTACATAGATTTAACGCCTTGCTTTTCCCACAGAGGTTCTAAGCTATTTGTTTTTACGTAGCTTTCCATAAAGCCGCCCTTCACAGAACACTCGCGCCAAAGTAGTTCTTGTTTTTTTCTCCTGTCCTTTGAGAAAGTTATCTCAGTTATTTGGGTCACGACTGGCGGTAAGCCGTGAGTCGTGGATGGCCCTGCTTTCGCGAGCAGTAATCCTTGGTCTTGTAATGTGGGGTAGTGTCGCAGAGTGTCATTGTGCGTCTTTGTGAGTGTGAGTGCAATGGGCCGCAATGTCGTGTTTTGTACACGATAATTATCGTTGACTTCCAGGCGTCCGTTGCGACGCGTCAACGCCATACCTACGTAGTTCATGCTCATTCTATAATACCCACAGCTGTCGCTAGTTACGTTCCACAAGTTTCCTAGGCGACGTTTGCAACCCGCGTGCTCTTGCTCACAATCACGTCGTCAGTTCGACGTCGGCAGCCAACGGGACATTGACCACGTAATAGTCTGCAGCTTCTTTTGTCCAGCATCTCGCTCTATCGATGCAGATCTTTCCTTTCTCGGGCACCGCTTCTCTCAGTTCTCGCCGACTGACATTAAAAACGCCGATAGGAGCGGACACGTCAAGGTCACGCCATATATGGGCCGTCCACCTGTCATCGGAGCAGGTGTCCGTATGTTTCCATTGGCGCGTATGTAGATAACAACAATGCCGGCCAGGATACGCGCGTGTCATCTGCCATATCAAGTCCGTGCATCTTTGCATAGATGTACACGTCACGGAACGAGGATTAGCTATATCGCGAACCGCGACAATATGCACCCGAGCAGAGAACAATGCCGCAGTAGGAAGGTTACTCGTCACGGACAACAGTGCATCGCGCGATTATCAACAACTGGCGCCGCGGCTTTAAATCGCATCCGGCGGAAGCTGTGATGCCTGTAGTCAAACTTTCGACGCATTTAGCGCTCGGACAGCCAACAAATTAAAGCGAGCGCTGTCAATACACGCTACTCTATAAGCAATGTTTGCTGATCACCGAAAACCTAACAAAGATTGGTGACAGACGCCATACGAGACACGAACCAGAAGGTTTAGCACGTTAAACGCCAAACACGAGCTAGTCCGCGACAACAATGAAAACGCACCGCAGCTAAACATGAATCGGCTCGTGGAAACATTGTGAAATAGACCGCCACTATAGTGAACGAGTTAACTGTCGGCGTTGACAGCGCTAGCGTTAATTGCTACGTGATCACATATACTATATAGACAAATAATTGAATACAGCAACTGGAGACATACTTATGCACAATGTGCGTAATTATGTCTCCAGTTGTTGTTAATTTAGTATTTTGTAATTTAACTTGCATTTGAAAAACTGAACTTTATATATATATATATACTTGTAAGCGCGTTATTTTGTAAGTGTATAGAGCTAAATGGTGAAGATTGTGTTAGCTACTCTCTATCAACGCGTACTTCTGCCGTACGCGTTCTCTATACTTAACAAGTGTTTGTCACTAGCTAACAGGTGACAGACATGATAACAACTTCATGACATTCGGATTAACCGCTTTGTAATGCCCAGGCGTGTATTGTGTGAATGTGTTGATATAGGGAGTGGAGAACGCGCCCACGCGGCTAGCCAGTCAGCCCGTCGAAAAGCAGTGGAGCGAGACCTCAGTGATCATCGCGTGAACAGACCCACAGCAGCTCGGTGTTTCAGTAATGATAACATCAATGTCCGCCTGCTAAATCTGCCTCTAACTCGGCGATAACGATGACACCGCCGGCGACGTTGAACGCGACAGCGGCGGGCGCGGTTGCGGACATAAAGAGAAACGCGCACTGCTGCGATTTTA
Organism: Priapulus caudatus; assembly: GCF_000485595.1. Classification (NCBI taxonomy): domain Eukaryota; kingdom Metazoa; phylum Priapulida; class Priapulimorpha; order Priapulimorphida; family Priapulidae; genus Priapulus; species Priapulus caudatus. The sequence goes on along the minus strand of NW_014577885.1, from coordinate 2,219 downwards.
CGGGATATGTTTTGATCCACGTCGCCGGGTTGCTTCTTCTGGCATCATTCTTGATAGTCAGCTGACTCATCCCACGCACATCATGACAACGCAATGACACACGCGCACTCACGCCTCTCATCGTGACAACACGCATCAACAGCCGCGCACTCACGCCCTCTCATCCGTGACGAGAGACCAGCGCCATGCCACACCGCGCACTCGACGCGTTCTCAATCGGTACGACATACCGCATGCAACACGACGCACTCACGCCTCACGCCTGCGTGACGACACGCCATGCCATCGACCGCGCACTCACCGCATCTCTTCGTGACCCCACGCCTATGCACACGCCACTACGCTCTCTTCGTGACGACACGCCATGCACACGCGCACTCACGCGCTCTCGCGTTCGGACCACCGACGCGCCCATGCCACACGCGCACTCACGCGCTCTCGATCCGTGACCACACGCCAGTGCACACGCGCGACTCGTCGGCTCTCCAATCTGACGACACGGCCGCCATCAACAATTGCGCATTCACGCGTCGCGCTTCGTGGACACACGCATACGCACACGCGCACTGCACCGCTCTCTTCGTGGACGACACGCCATGCAGCCACGCGCACTCACGCTCTCTTCGTGAGCGACACGCCATGCACACCGCGCAGTCACGCTCTCTGCCGCTGGATCCGACGCCATAGCCCACACCGCGCCACTCACGCTCTCATCCGTGACGACACGCCATGCACCACGGCGCACTCACGCTGCTCTTGCCGGTGACCCAGCACGCCCATGCCACCGACGCGCCGATTCCACGCTCCTCAGTCCGTGACTCCGACGCATGCACACGCGCACTCACGCTCTCTTCGTGGACGACACACGCCAATGCACACGCGCACTCACGCTCTCGTTCGGCTGAACGACACGCCATGGCAACACCGCGCACTCACGCTCTCGATCCGTTGAGCGACCACGCCATGCACACACGCGCCCACTCACCGCCTCTCATCGTGACGAAACACGCCGCGATGCACCACGCGCACTTCACCGGCTCCTCATCGTGACGACACCGCCATGCACGCACGCCGCACTCACCGCCTCTCTTCAGCTGAGCCACAGCCATGCACAGCGCGCACTCGCGCCTCCTCACCTTTGACCACCACAGCCATCAACATCGCGCACTCTCACGCTCCTTCGATGACGACCACGCCCATGCACCACGCCACTCAACGCTCTCTTCGTACCACACGCACGGGTGCACCAGCGCACCTCCGACCGCTTCTCCTTGGCGTGACCACCACGCCAATGCCACGCGCGCACTCGCCGGGTCTCCACTCTGTGACCACACGCCGATCAACCATGCGCATTCCGCCTCTCTTCGTGACACACGCCATGCACCACGCGCACTCACGCTCCTCACGTGAACCACACGCCATCGCACCACGCGGCGAAAACCCCCGCTCTCACTGTGAACCACACACCATCAACACTGCGCATTCACGCTACTCTTCGTGACACACGCCCATGCCACCGCGCACTCACTCTCTCACCCGCGTGACCACACGCCATCAACACGCGCATTCACGGTACTCACCGTGACCACAACGGGCCGCCTCTTGCGTCGCTGTTAGTTAGCTGTTGTTCGCGACCAAGCCAGATTCTCGATCTCGCTCTCTCTCTCTCTCGCTCTCTCTCTCTCTCTCTCTCTCTCTCTCTCTTCTCTTCTCTCTCTCTCTTTCTCTGTTCGTCATTTCTCTTTCTCTCTCTTCTCTCTCTCGCGTCTCTCTCTCTCTCTCTCTCTCTCTCTCTGTCTCTCGTTTCTCTTTCTCTCTTTCTCTCTCGCTCCTCTGCTCGGTTCGCTCTGCTCTCTCTTTCTCGCTCTTCTCTCGCCACTCTCTCTCTCTCCTCTCTCTCTCCCTCTTCCTCTCTCTTCCTCTCTCGTCGCTCGCCTCGCTCTCTTCGCTCGCTCTCCCCTCCGCTCCTTTCTGCGCCTCTCTCTCTCTCTCCTCCCGTCTCTCCCTCGCTCCCTCTCCTCTCTTCGCCTTTCTCGCTCGCCTCGGCTCTCTAAACGCTGTTTCTCGCTCCTTTCTCCGCTGCTTTCTCTCTCTTCTCTCTCTCTCTCTCTCTCTCTCTCTCGCTCGCTCTCTCTCTCTCTTCTGCTCTTCATCCTCCTCGCTCTTTCTCGCTCGCGCTCTCTCTCTCACGCTCTTTCTCGCTTGCTCCGGGGGTCGTC
>NW_014577884.1:141097-142477 GCF_000485595.1 Priapulus caudatus | reverse complement strand
TTTTTATCCATATTTTTCAAAATAAAATTTAAACTGAAAATCCGATAGAAATTGAGTAAGTTGATCAACCCATACGCACAACAAGCGAGACAACTCGCGCAAGCCACGTGAAATACCGCCGTGTCACGCGAGATCGTCGCACGTGTAAACAAGACAATAATGGCGATTACAAAAAAAAAGATTTGGAAAAAAAAAGTTAAAGCCTACCTATACCCTACCTATTTTTTTTCAGCATGAAATCGGAAACACAGGTTTTTTTTTTTGGCCTTAAGCCTTTTGCTTTACAGCACTGAGCATCACGTGAGATATCATCTAGTATATGGTATAGCAGAGCGCATGCAGCACATGTTTAAATAATATCCAGACAACCAAAACTCTTGAGGGACAACCATATGCTACTCTCTTGGTTGTCCTCTGGACAACCCAAAAAAAACCTTAAAATTGAGCACTGAGTATCTATGGTATTTCTTTAGAACGCGCACGCATGAATACGAACAATAGAACACATTATGCATGATGTTTTTATACTGCTCGGGATGTTCTAAATGGATCACTCTGTATTAGGCACTGATGAGTATGGAGCCTTCGCTCCATACGAAACAGTTCTGTATGCAATAAACAGAGTCAAAGTTACTACCGTGTCCGTATAACTTTATCTATATATATAATTTATGCCTAAAATGACGCTTAATGATCTAGGTGGGCGGACGAAAACCTCCATTATTGCGACTATATCTCCAGTATCCTCCAATCTGGAAGAAACATTGTGCACACTGGACTACGCACAATGTGCCAGAAGCATACAGAACCGACCAGAATTAAACCAAAAGATGACTAAGAAAACTCTCATCAAGGTAGTCCAGCTAGCACACGAGTTCCATAGCAAAGAAGAGAAATGTAGTATCAGCATCTATTATTATGGCTGAGAGGGTCTATGTTCCCCAGGGTACTGGTCCGGTATAACGGAACGTACCCTGGTACTAAATACTACTATCTAATATGCCGGACCATACCTCGCCTACTCCATTAACGAGTCTAGGGAGTCGCCTACGCCTACTTCCTAACCCTAACCCTAACCCTAACCCTAACATTAACCCTAACCCTAACCATATCAGCTAGATAGTTAACAGGGTACGTTCCGGTATACCGGACCGTACCCAGGGTACGTTCCGGCAGTACCCTAGGGGACATAGACCCTATGAGCATTATTATGCTTACATGACTGAAATCGTACTACCACGAATGAGCTTGATAAGGCATTGCTGGTATTTTTGGTTTGATCACTAATGTTTGGTAACAGAATCTTCTGCTGTCCTGACCAGCTTTTGTACAGATATTTTCCTAGTTTCTATTATCATAGTTTCTTACACATTATATAGC
>NW_014577884.1:137908-139938 GCF_000485595.1 Priapulus caudatus | reverse complement strand
TAATGTAATTCACTAGCTATTAATTAATCTCCAGCCTAAGTAATTAATTAGCTAGCCTACACTAGTTGTTTGGGATTGATTGTCAGTTCAGAAACAGTTCAGTTCAGTTTGTTATTGAAAGCCAAAGGTTATACACCATAGATTAATTTATCTGTTTTTAGACGCTATATATATATACGACTCGAGTCGCTTTATAGTTTGTGTTAAGGTTAGGGATAGTGATAGGGATACTGTTTGTACTTGTGTGTGTGTGTGTGTGGTGGACTGCCATACTCGAGACATTAAGATAAGTCTGCAGCGCATACGTAGTGTGGCTGCCGTTAATATGTCATTTTTGGAGGTTGATCAATATTATGTGAATGTTGGTAAAAACGTTCTCAGAATGTCAGGAAAACTTTCCTAAAAACGTTATTAGAACGTTACTGAATAATGTTCTGCTAACCTAAAAGAAACATTCCTATAACATTCAAGAAACATAACTTTGTTAGCTGGGATACAACTGTGGATAATCCGTTTTTAGCTTAGTTGAACTATTGTTGTCACTACTGGCGACTGATACTATGATATATATATATTTAGATGTGTGTGTGTAATATATATATATATATATAGATTCCAATTGTTGTTTATGAACTCGTGTGTCGAGAGTGCTCAATACTACCATGAGTAGAGCAAATATAGACGGTAGGACACGGTAGTGACTCTGTTTTGAGTCACGGTAGTGAGCTGACAACTTTGACTCTAGCTGTTTATTGCATGCAGAACTGTTTTGTATAGAGCGAAGGTTCCATACTCATCAGTGCCTAATACAGAGTGATCTATTTAGAACATCCCGAGCAGTATAAAAACATCATGCATAATGTGTTCTATTGTTCGTATTCATGCGTGCGCGTTCTAAAGAAATACCATAGATACCAAAGATCGTAGAGTGAACGGTAGTGTGAGTAGTGTGAGTAGTATGAGTAGTAACGAGTAGTAGTATGAGTAGTAACGTGTGAGTAGTGTGAGTAGTGAACGGTAGTGTGAGCGATCGTAGAGTGAATCGTAGAGCCTACGGCACTCTAGAATCTTTGATAGATACTAATTAGCGCGTCATTGTCGGTGACTGCTGCGCGCTGGCGCTAAACTGAATTCATTGTAAGAGTTCACATAACATTCCTTAACTAAAGCAGACATAAGCTGCGTTCACACGTATACACGGCCTAGCTGGTACCGTACTTAGTTGGTGCTAAGTTCGGTTAAAATGCGTTCACACGAGTTACACGAGATTCGAGGCTTAGCTAGCCAGGAATAATATAGACTGGTACCCGGTCGACAGTTCCACACGCTACACTAACGTCGTGCAGCGAACGGGTACCAGTCTAGGTGAGCACGCTACTGTTTCGCAATTCGAATGTACAGACAATTCGAATGTACAGACAATACGCGGCCAGCGTGGTGCCGAATATACGCGGCTTAGTTGGCCAGCGGCTAAGCAAGCCATGGCTAAGCAAGCCGCGTATATTTTAGCGTGTGAACGCAACTTTTATCCTCGTGTGAACGCAGCTATAAAGAATTTTTTTTATTAAGGAACGTTATGTCAACTCTTACAATGAATTCAGTTTAGCGCCAGTGCGCAGCAGTCACCGACAATGACGCGCTAATTAGTATCCAGGGCTCCGTGACGACTGGATTTTCTCTTGGGCAACTACAAATTGCTTCCGTGGTTGTTCGGTGTCCAACCTCTATAAAAAAAATTATATTCATGATGCGCCGCGTTCATTTTACATACGGCCAGGGTTGCACAATACGCTGCAAACGTACATGTCTAGACGCATTAGGCGCGTTCACACACAAGAAAAAACCGCGCTGCTTAGCCCGCTAATAGCGGAGATAATAGGCGCGTTCACACACAAGAAAAACCGGGCTGCTAAGCCCGCTAATAGCGGAGCTAATAGTGAGCTTATTGTGTCGTTGTTCACACAGGCGGAAATAGCTCGCTAATCGCCGAGCGGGATAATTCTATTAAATCGAACTGCGCATGCCTGATA
>NW_014577884.1:130684-132228 GCF_000485595.1 Priapulus caudatus | reverse complement strand
TGTTAATTGTGATAAAGGTTGAATAGCAACTTGTGTAGATACTCACCTGTGTGTGAGTCCAATTAAACATCTATCATAGTAACTAACAGACTGTTACTTATTTCAGGAGTACACCAACGAAATAGAGAAGCTTAGGAAAGACTTAATAGCTGCCCGTGAGAAGAACGGCATTTACTTAGCAGAGGAAAACTACAAGTACGTATATCGTGAGAAGAACGGTGTTTACTTAGCAGAAGAAAACTACGTGTACGTATATCGTGAGAAGAACGGTGTTTACTTTTCTAAGTATTTTAGTGCTGTAGTTGTAAGTGCCATATAATCTCGTTGGTTTTGATAGTCCTAAGGAGAGTTAAGGAAGATGACTCTTTCTTTTGTAGTGATATCACATCCAAACTGGAGACACAAGCAGCAGTGATAAAAGAACTGGAAGACAACATTGGGGCAATTACAGATGGGATAACAAAAGTATTTAAAACAAAATTTTCTGATGAGAATATCTAAATCTTACATTAGAAGTGACAAACAAATTATATAGCTTAATTGTATTTCAATGAATTCTGAATATGAGTGGATTTATTATGCATGTGGTACCTGTAAGATTAACGTAGTCTTACACTTGAAATGTAATTGTAAATGTAATGTTGCCTTATATTTTGCACAGTGGGACTATATGCACAGTGGTGCATATGTTGGTGTAATTCTATCATAATTTCTTTCCTCTGCTTATACTTAGTTATCTGAGATTTTTACTGAAACTCAAAGCAAGCTGGATGAGACGACGAAGACGTTGGACTACACGACCGACCAGCTGTGCAGCACTCAACACGTGAGTGATTGTTAAAATTCACACGGTCGTTTGAAGGTCATTGATCACTCTTTCGCTACCCTATGTCATTCTGAAGCTATAACGAGTGATAGCCAATGCAGTGTAAACGCTCATGGTAATAGCGATGCAAATGTTCCCTCAGTGAATGTGTCAGTGTAATGTTTATTCCATGAGTAACTGCATGTGTCGGTGTAATGTTTATTCCATGAGTAACTGCATGTGTCGGTGTGTAATGGTATAATGTTTGTTGCAGGAGTTGCATACGACGAAGCGGGATCGGGACGAACAGAAGCATCTTGTGGGTCATCATGTCAGGTCTGAGCGTGCGTTGTACTCGCAAGCCAAAAAGGTCAGCTGTAGTAGATGCACAATCTGTTCGTTTTCAGCTGCAGCATTTAAATTTTAATTTTTTTAACTTTTGCCTGTTTGTATCCACTCGACTACATATTCATTATATATTAATGGTTATTTTTTTCAAAATGTAAAAATTATAATATATCCCTGGTAACTAACGATGTTATATTTGCATATCCTCGGACCTCCGTTCTCTGCATGTGATAAATAATGCAGTCAAATCTATCGTTATCTATGGTATTGTCGGACACCTCTCTAGAATAATGATAATAGCTGTCCATAACTCATAAATGATACTCTCAACGCGTTCCTTGAATGACATTTATACTGTAAAACCATCTCAATAAAGCAGACACGTGTCTAT
>NW_014577884.1:120742-130674 GCF_000485595.1 Priapulus caudatus | reverse complement strand
GGGTTTAATTTCAGTACGATAGAGTGACTTGATGTTGGAGTCGTAATGCCGCCACGAGTCTGTCCTATTGCCGCACAGTTTCGCGTCATGTAGTGTTTTGAGTGGGGAAACTTCACTAACGAATTTCTTATTCTGAGGATAGTGTGGATTGAAACTTGGTGTCACAGGGGCGTGAATAATTGACATTCATTTGTCAAATTGCCATTTGCCCAGTTTGTCATTAGTCGCTCCTGGTGGGCCCCTGTCTCTACAGTTTGTTAGACTGCTGCGTTGTCATTCAAATTAGAAAAAATATATTATGGTCAAAGAAGTTACTTAGGTTAGTATATAACCTACTGTAATCGGAATGTTTCTTCGTTGCGATGGAATGGCAAATTTAATTAGTCGATAACGTATATCATGTGTGAACTTTCTATATATATTTGTGCATTGCTATTAGGACAATAAACCTACTTTAACGGTTCTGATAGAAAATGAATTACTTATTTATTAATCCTTGTTGTGCAATTCCGTGTGAACTAAAAGTAGTGTTCTTGATAATGGCATTTGAGCCGCATTTTTAACACAAAGCTAATTAATGTAACGTCGAAAAAATTGTCTGGCCGCGCGGGTGCCGGTTGTGGTTGGTTGTTTTGTATCGCATTCTCTAAACTGAAATGTAGAATAGCTACGTAATAACACTATAGCAGACGCCTGCGAAAGAGCGTATTAACATGTTCAATTCCAAGAAGTTTGGGTTGTGGTCACTAAAATCCATCGCTCACGCCATGTACCTATAGATGATAAACAGGTTGTGATGGGTGGCCTCGTTTGAGGGAGAGTACGATACCGGCACGTGGGGAACTTGCTATCGAACACGTTCACACTAGAGAGAGGAGCGGTCAGTCGGCTTCTCACCCTGCCCTCATTTCAAATGAAATTTCTAATCAACCAGAGATTATCATTACGAAAAAACAAAAGCGACCCGAGTAACCAGCGATCACAGAAAACACTCGCTCGCCCCTCGCACGCCAGATTGCTGCATCCAGATGATGAGACCGGATACCCAGAGGAAGCGTCGCCGGATGAGGTGTTGATTCCTGGCCCGCTAAGCGCGAATCTTGCGCGCAGTTCCGGCGGCAAGGCGCACGCGACCGCGGGGAACATCCTAACGAAAGTATCACGCGCTGGCAGCTATTGATCGTGCCCGCGAACTCCAAAGGCCGGCGCACGATCAAATTAATTGCCTGCCAACGAACAGTCTCAAATTTTAGCGCGGTGTCTAATTCACTACGCACACAATATGCACACGCCCATCCGCGCCGCAGGCCTGAATAGCTGATTGTTTCACGTGACGTCATAAGATCAGGTACACGCTGTATTTGTTATGTGTTGTGGTTGGCAGAAGCAAAGCGGCTGCTATGACCAATTTACAGTGAATGACCACAATGGTTTCTGATAGAAAGCACCTGGTTTATTGTAGTGCACCGTACAACGTGCGGTGCTGCGCGTGCGTGCGCTGTGCACGTGCGTGCATGCGTGCGTGTGAACTTTCAACGGGTGTGCAGTGCGTGGCGCGAGAGTGAGGGGGTGCGAGCTTCCGTGCATGAGCCCGAGCTGGCCCTCAGCGCTGTGTATCACTTGGCGTCAGCGAAGGGGGCAGTAAGCGGCCGTGGTCAATCGTCCTGCGCTGGTTGTCGACCTTGCGTAGACTTGTGAGCCGAGCTCCGCTACGCTCCGCGTACGTGGTCACCTGGCTAGAGAGCAGCAGTGCGAGGGTGCGAGCTTCCCGGGTGACTGAGCCTAGCTGGCTCTGTGTTGCTTTTGGAGCTGGACGCCGGCAGTTATATACAGCCGTGAGGACACCTAACGTGGGTCACAGTCATGCTGACCGCCCCGTGTGCCTGCAAGGTGTCCCGTCCATTTAAATCTATAGGTCAAGTGGTGCAGCATGGCTTTCCTTTCCAATCCGCTGCTAGCCCACGTGGTACAAGCCGTACGTCTTCAAGGTTGAAATTAAAAAACAGATGGGATTCGATTCAACGACATTTCAGCAGTTTGCGGTTTCTACAAGGACGGGCCGTCCGGGGGCACCACTAGTCGAGTTTAAACCTGGTGACGCGTGGAAGCCAGACGAACGTATGTACTTATTGCTTGCGTGTTTTACCGGGTAGTGGCTATCAATCGGGTGTAAGGACCCGTAGTGGAAGGTAAGGAAACTCCCGACACGACGAAGCTGCTATAGCGACTAACAGCGAGATATAAACCCTGACGTGAACGCAATATCGGTAATATATAAATCTTGTTCTATAGGAACATTGTTAGCTATGTACTTTACTGTTTGTTTTAGAATATCAATATGATTTAAACGCCGAATTTACTTGTGTTCGGCAAATCATATCATTCAAATGTATTGCTTTCTATTTCTGCTTTCGATGGTAGCTTTCTCATTTGTATGACTGGAACGTGAAATAGGATGGATGAGAATATCAAAACTCCGGATTGTGCAACCGGACAACTGCTCACCGCAGTAAACGTAAGATGTCATCGAATTTTCCGATAGTGAATGTATATGCGCGTGTGGTAACCTCGTGTGGTAACCGCGTCGTTCTAACTTACTTCGCTGTAAATCACATGTCAGTTTTACTACGTACTCGATTCAGGAGTTAAAGACATCGGATCGGGACAGCACAGAGCAGTAGCAGTAGTAGTAGTAGTAGTAGTAGCAGCAGTAGCCAGCGAGCAGTAGTAGTAGCTGCAGCAGTAGTAGTAGCAGCAGTAGTAGTAAGTAGCAGCAGCAGTTAGTAGTAGTAGCAGCAGCAGCGCAGCAGCAGCTAGCGCAGCAGCAGTAACAGCAGCAGCATGCAGCAGAGCAGCCAGCAGGTAGTAGCAAGCAGCAGCAAGACAGCCAGCAGCAACAGCAGCATCGTTTGAGCCATGTCAACGGGTCTGAATGTGATATGTTCTCGCTGGTAGAAATGGTTAGTTATTTCTCTACACCACTACACGCACGCGCACGCACGCACGCACGCGTTCGCATGCACGCACGCGTTCGCACGCACGCACACACACACACACACACACACACACACACACACACAACACACAACACACACACCTCCGTGTATGGGTGACTCAATACCTTTAATCAGGTACGTATATATAATAACTATGATGGGGTAGGAGATGGGTGTCGCACGCACGGACACTAAAGCAGACACGTGTCTATAAGGTAAACTTTTGGGCTCGCCCTCTTGACTGGCAGACTTGACAGGTTTAGCTGTATTCAACAATTTTCCGTCGTCCACAAACAGTCATCATGGCATACGCGTGCACGTCTGCGCAGCAGGTTAGGGTGGGGTTGGATGCAGGGAGGTGTTGTGATTCGCGATGTCCTGACGCCGCTGCGACGCTCTCTCCGCTCAGCTGCTGACGACGTCAGACGAGTCGACGGCGGATGTTTCGGGGCTTCACTCGAAACTCGATCGGAAGCACGAGGTAGAACGACACAACCTCGACACGCAGGCCACCTTCCAGACTCGCTTCAGCGATGACATCACCAACATGGCCGCCAGGCTGTCGTCGTTCGCACAGCAGCAGCGAGAGATGAGCGACGCCGTGCAGGAGAACATAGGTGAGAGGAGGGATGCAGCGAGAGGTACCTGCTGAGGGGGAATACGTGGGAATAGTATAGAGGGTGTGAGAGATCGGGAGAGACAGAGACAAGGAGAAGCACTGATCATGAACTAGGAACACACACAGACAGAGAGATTTGGATGAAGTTTTGTATCCGTTTTTTCTCTCTCTCTCTCTCTCTATCTGAGCCAGTAGAAATGGTTAGCCGTTTCTCTAAACCACTACACGCACACACACGCACTCATGCACACGCAAACACACACACACATATGATAGGGAAAACAATACAAATAACTGGGATGATATATGTCTCTGGCTGTAGAATCATCACAGAATCATCAACGGATGCCCAAGCGTTACCGCTTTGTGTCAGTTAACTAACTATACTGGTCTTCATCGTTCAGGTCAAACCCTCACAGCACACAAAGAACGCCTAGAAGTCTTTGTTCAGTACTTGGGTAAATTGTCATGCTCCGTGGAGGAAGGCCATGACAACCTCACTACACGTCGCATGGATCAGTTGGCCAGCAATACGGCCTGGGCGGAAGAGAAGCTCTCGTATGTGCGAGATACTTGCGTAAGTAGTCGCAGCCGTGTTACCGCGACCAGCGACGCGTCTGTCAAACAGAGACATGCGCAAACTAATGATTTTGTAATCGTGGGCTAAAGTCCATTTGACCTTGCCATATGTCTGTAGCCTCTACGCCATTGATGGCTTTTTGTCGAGTTAATTTCGAGTGGCAATGCGTTATTACGTTACATATAAGCACGTTTTTTTTTCGAGAGGCTGAGTAAATGGACAAGTCGTTACGATGATAAATGTTTGTCAGTTATAGCATGCTGTTAGACACTGGTGAATGGTAGTCATACCACTTCATTTACTGAAGCTGTGACAATGATGTAGATTTGTTGTTTCTTAACTTCTCTAATGACAGTGCTGGTTGTAGTGATTCATCAACCCACGTGTGTGATCACTGATTTTTAGTAGTGAAGTAAGTGAACCCACACCAGCCTCAGCACTTACATGCATCCATGTTGAAAGTGACATTATGCTTATATTTGCACAGAGGGATGCGAGCAAGAGCGTGTCACAGCGTTGTCATGAGCAGCTGCAGCCAACTCTGTGGAACATTGAACAACAATTGGCACAGCTCACACAACATATGGCCGACCTCTCCGGCTACGTGAAGCAACAGGTAACCGGTTTTACGATCTAGCATCATTGTCTCTCCTATGTAATTCTAGCAACAATTAGTTCTAACCTATCTCACATATTTCTGTCTTCGATCACACGTTGATTAGTTATTTGATATGCTACGTTATATGCCCTGACTAAAATAATGTTTGTGTATTGCTTATTTCCATCGCGCAGGCCACGACACAACAAGAAATGGTACAAGACTTTGTCAAAGGTGAAATGGCTGGGTTGGAGTCCATTGTCGTGTCCGTAGCAGCGTACGCTAAAGATAGAGAGACATCAGTGAATGCACTGGAGCAAAAGGTGGAAGAAATGACCAAGGCAAATGACAGCTTGCAGCCGATTGCTTCTGTAAGCGCTATTCATTTACTTACTATTGTTAACGAGATCCAGTTTCCATCCTTGTTAACGTACAGAGTTATGCTTTAGTGGTAGCACAATTCAAAACCGTATATGTCCTATTTTACATGTGCTGGGAAAGCAAAGATATGTTACTATTCTTAATCAAACTTGCGCAGTTGTTATGATTAACTAATACAAATATTGCAGTTTTTATTTTATTTTTACAGCTTTTGATTAAAACCATTAATGAGATATTGTAGTTGTTATAATAACTAATTAATGCTAATATTACACTTTTTTATATTATTTTTACAGCTTTTGATGAAAACCTTTAATGAACAGTCACAGACGTACAAACAGGTATAGCGTTCAATCGCACGTGTTTATTCCTTTGCTTTCAACATCTTACATCTAAAAACATTATCATGGGATAAACTATCATTTATTCGGTAACTATAGATCTATTGTAGGTTTGAAGCCATTTTATTTGTGTGTGAATTATAAAGCATTAACTTTATTTTACGTGTTAAAGGTGGGTGAGGAGTTGACAGAAAGCAGACGAGCAAACACGGAATTCTTCAACGTACGCTTGCCCACCTATTCTCGGCAGTGTCATGCCGCGGAAGCGCAGTTCTCTGAATCTTATGCATCAGCACTGAAGACTTCAGACGAGAGTGTTGGCAAAAAAATCAAAATGGTAAGTATATATACAGGTGTTGGAATTTTAATGAATCCTGTGGCTAATGATTGGAAATCATAATGTGAATGTATGCGTATGGAATGCGTATTGGCGCGATGGAAATGCAAATACTATTTTTAAATGTGTCAATTTGAAACGTAGCATTTTTTTGCCATACACCCCAATCATAGCGTTCTGTGTGGTCATTTTAATTTCCATCAAATTTCACTTTTTCCCCACATCAGATGAACAGTGCAAGGCAGATTGCTGAGACAAAGAACTCGGAAGCCCAGAAATGTGTGATCGCTCTGGAGCATGATAGCACTCAGCGATGGACAGACATGAATGCATCGTTGATTCCAGCGTAGATGCACTGAAGAGGATCTCAATGCTCAAACAACAAGCTCAATGAATGCAGCGAGGTAACGTGAATGCTCATTGAAGTCTATATTTATTTTTTATTTTTAATATATATTTTTACATCTATTCATATATTTATATTCAGTGTCTATATAATTGACGAGATTGGATGTAAATGTGTTTTGCACTCCCACATTTTTTCTTTTTCAAATTCCCTCAGTTCATATCCCTACTGTTTGTAATCATGTTTGGTGGATGGCATTCAACTTGGCTTTGAGCGTTTTACTGTTATTGCTGTACGACTATTTATCTACGTGTTTTTCCTCGCCAGGCATCTGTGAAAGAATTCGCACGCGCAAACAACGTCTGGAAGGGGCACTCACCGCAGCACCTGTCCGAACACTGCCAGCAGGTGGCAGCACAGTGCAGAACGAAGTGTCCTGCAGGTGGCGCTGCTCGATCAGACTGAGGCAATGTTCAGCAGGAGCTGAGATGAGGAAGAAGCAGCTAGACACTTCCTTGCTGACGAGCTCAGGTGGATATCCCAACAGGTGGGACTGCGTCATGCTATTTAGAGTTGTGGTGTGTGTGTGTGTGTTTGTGCACGTGTGTGTATGTGTGCGTGTGTGTGAGAGAGAGACTGTGTGCGTGTCTGTGTGGATGTGTGTATGCGTGTGTGTGTGTGCGTGTGCGTGTGCGTTTGCGTGCGCGTGCGTGCGTCACAAGTGTGCATACAGGCAATGTACCTGTCTGCGTGCCTCATGTGTGTATGTGTATGTGTGTGTAGATACAGCATACGTTATCGTGTATTACAACGTTCGCCTCTCTGTGAGTACTAACATCTGTCGCTGTCGTCTGCGCGCGCTGCAGGCCAACTCCGCAGCAACGTGACTTCGCGTACCCGCGCGCGTCTATTTTTCCGTACGCGACAATGCGCGAAGGTTCCTCTGATTGGCTGCTTTGATTTGCTCTGACGGAACAAGGGTGTTGCTATCGTGGAGGCTGACCGCAACGTGGCAGCATCTATGTTAGATAGTGTGAGGTTAGGTTAGGTCAGGGTTAGGGTTAGGTTAGGGTTAGGGTTATTTTAATTATTATTTTTAATTTAAGGGGTTAGTGATATGTTAGGGTTAGGGGTAGGGTTAGAGGTTAGGGTTAGATTTTTGCATCATGATATTGTCCCAACCATAAGATTAATTTTTGTGACATAACATGTCTATATATTAGCGGCGGCGACACATATATATTTAGTGTGAGGTTAGTGTGTGTCGTGTTGGAGTGAGATTACCGTTAGGGTCATTATATTTTGACGTCAGCGTCACGTTATCACGTGACCTCCTCCACGCCCGGGGGCGAGTATTTTTTTCCCAGTCCGACATAGAATAGCGAAGATTTCGCCTTCTGATGGCTGCTTCGATTTGCTTTGCGCTTTGACAAGAGAACAAACGCCATTGGTGTAACATAGCGAAGAATTGCGAATATTTTGGCAATAACTAACCCGTAACGCTAACCCTAACCCTAACCTACTAACCCATAACCCTAATCCTAAACCTCACCAAACCCTAGCCCTAATTAATATGAATTAACACTAATAAATGAAAATAAATTATTAAAAAAATTTTCATTAAAATATTTAATTGTTGTAAATCAATCAACTGAAAATTTCGTTAATTAGAAACAATAGTTAAATGGATAAGATATGAAAAATACAGAAAACAAAAAATTAATTAAAAACAAACGGATTCGAAACACGGACCTTTCACTACGTAAAGCGGTGTGTTATCCACCAAGCTGACAGAGATATATAATATATAAATAATCCTAACTAATAACTAAGCAAACGCGCTGTTTTTGAACCATCAGAGGCAGGATGAACCCAATCAAACCAATGCAGAAGGCGCTAATTCTTCGCTATGTTATGTCGACTGGGAAAAATAACGAGCGCCCGGTGGGATAGGCACATGCAAGCAAAGCAGAGCAAATCAAAGCAGCCCAATCAGAGACCCTTCGCCGCATTTGTTGCGTAGAAACAATAGCGGACCGCGCACGCTGGCCGACCCAGCCCCACGACCCAGTTGCTGCAGACCGTATCGCGCCAGCGTAGGACGGTGAGCGACGTCATGAACGTCATCAGCGCAGCGTGTTTCCTGCCGAGGAGCACCTGTTTTGAGGTACGCGTTTATTATTTATATATGTTATAATTTTATTGGGTAGAGATTACTGGTTACGTTTACATACGTAGGACATAGTGTTCCGGATACTTGCCTCGCCCCCTAGTGTCTCGGTCTCATGTTCTTCGTTCTTCCCCGCCCCCGCTTTTTCTCCCCTCCTGCGGCCCTCCATACTGGCCTGCTCTGTCCCATCCCAGCATGTACTCAAACTGTCTCCTGGGGAAGAGCACTTAGCACATGGTGTGCTGCAGAACTGGACAGGGCAGATGGGGATGCATGAAAAGCATGGGGCTTAGAGGCTTTTATTTGCAGGGGTTAAGGTAAGACTTTAAGAGTGACATTTGTCCGAGATTTCGATGTGTTTCTATCTGTTTCTTGTCATTAAATTGAATGAGCTTCGTGTGTGGTTGTTGTTATTGTGTTTTGCTACACCCATTACGAAATATAGATGGAATGGCTAAAGTGCCTCTTTAAACTGCTTTTAACAATTGATTTATTAGCATTCTGAACATAGTCAGATGCAGCTTGTAGAATCGCTTGATCGTCGTACCGTCAAGCGTCCGTAACAGTTGGCACAAATCTTTAACCGCTGCGACGTACGGTCACGAATATTTGGCACATTGGGGGGATCGTCAAAACGAGTTGGGATGTCTGAAAGCTGGGGTTCAAAGGTCAAGGTCCAGAGGTGTAAAAGAAGGGACATTCACTCCTTAACTTAAGTATAGGGAGAATGCCAGAATCTGCGGCACAAATCTTAAACGGCTCGTCCTAGGCTGTGATAGTTGGTTTATAGCATTCAGGTAGGAAAAGCATCACTGTTCGAAATTGGAGGTCACAGGTCAAGGTCATGGGCACAGAGCAGATTTTAGAACATTTTTTGAGGACATGGTCTGAACAGACGCGATGAAAAACTTTTTTGTTCAGCGGATGACCTAGCATTTTTATGACGCATTAGTGAAAGACGATGAAATCTCACTTTCTGCTGACATGTGAAGAGTAAGTGTCAGATAACTTTTTGACCCTCAAGAGGAGGGTTAACATGGATTTGTTGACTGTCTGTTAGAAAGAATTTGACTGCGCGGTTTGCTTAGAATCTATAGCATCCGGATGTATGGGCTACCAATGTCACAGTGAAATTTCAAAGCTAAAATTTGGTTGAAGCAAGGTTTTAGCTCGCTTAAATCGTATAATTTGCTATGGCCATCTGTAGCTGCAGTATGTTAAAGTGTAACCTATGCGCAACTGCAGTGGCTACTGCCAGTGCATGTCGTTATGGTCTGTGTAGTTTTTTGACCTGCGTTAATTGGTTACAGGTGGCAGCTCTCTACTTGCAGGGCCTGTAGGCTTGGCCGTAGTAAATGGATGAGTGCTTACGTATTCTTGTCTTGCAAATAGTTGTTGCTACTATGTACGATGGAAGCTTCCATCTTTAATAACTGAAGAACTTAAACGTACGCGCCAATCGTCGTGCAACTTTCATACGATCCACGAACATTCACTTTGAGAAGTTCCTGATACCATCCTGTGCATTCCACTGTTCGCGTGTATGTGAACACATTTGGGACCT